>NC_068939.1:40761881-40840481 GCF_016801865.2 Culex pipiens pallens
AGCCGGGATCGGGCGCAAAAAGAATAACTGTGAAAGTGAAGTTTAATCCCTTCACGGGAAGCTACGTTCTAGGTGTTTCTGAATAACGGTTGAGTTGTTTTTTTTTGTTATTTTTTCAAATTTATTTTAGATTGTGTAAATGTTATTTTTAATAAATGAATCATTGAATTAATTGTCGGTCTCAGTTTGTAAGAATCTGCCAATTCAAAGCAAAAATTCTCGGTGTATTACCATCGATGTATGCAACTATCGCTGAGGATACCGTCTAGTTTGGGCTACGGAAAAGCATTTTTACAGTTTGAACTCAGGCTAATTTGAACTTTTTTTATAAAACTAAAATTGTTAAACAATAGCTGGCCTCTCTAGCTACCTTCCAATACTGTGGGTTTTGTTAAATAGTATTCTGTTGTCTCGGAATTTGCATAATAGTTCCAGCTGTCAAAATGCTTATGCGCCCTTTTCAAATGTTGCTCTATAAGTATCGTTATCAGGGGGGTCATACAAATTTCTGCATTTTGCCTTGAAAGAGCAGGGGGGTGACATCTATATCTCACTACAGGCAGCTCGACCGTAGCCAACACAAGCTGTCAACTTCGGCACTAGAACAAAAGGGAACTGTCAACTTCGGCGCCAGCACAAAAGAACGGATCCAAAACAAAGCAACTACGCACTGTAAAAAAAAGTACAAAAACCGCAGGCATAAAAAGGAAATAAAGTAATTATTGATTTTATGTAAAATTTTACCGCAATGTACGTTTAAAAGTTAGTGTATGTTTGTGAGGTGATTTTTATCAAAATAAACTACTAAAGTTGGGATTATTAAGCACACATCGGGCCGATGACTTCATTTAAAGTTGTACTTTTATCACATGAAACCATTAACTTAACTTCAGTGTAATTTGACTTTTACTACAGTAATTCTTATAACAAAAATTAAATTATTAATAAAAGAAATATTTTTGTTTTCACTGTGCGCAGTTTGCGCGCGTTATCAATCTCAATCACCCAAGATGGCGGCCTTTAGCATCCCCCTGTGTAAGAGTGACAAAACGGTCCTGACATGTCGCAATTGCAATGGTGGGTTAAGATAGCACGAACTGTTCGGACTGACTTTTCACATGAAGAGTGGCAACATAGCACAGAGGTTTTCACGACTTAGGTTGTATAGGGGAAGGTGGGGCAAGACGGCCATATGGGGCAAGAGGAACAATCGCTCGTACGGTCGTATTTTTTACAATTTTGATTATTTCCAGTATGAGGGATTCTTGCTAGCAATGCAATTAGCTGATTCTACTACCACATAGCCGCCAAAACGACAAACATGCCACAGGGCATAAGATTTAATGAAGTTTTTTTCAAAACCTTAGTTTTCTTATAATTTTTGGAAAGTACAAAATATGGCTTAGGGTTCGTTTTAAGGCTCATTTTATCAAAATGCTATTTTTCCTAGATCAAAAATTTGAAAAATCTTGTTCAGGTGGGGCAAGTGAACCATATGGATTTTTAGTATGGAAAAAATTACGAATTGCTGCAGCAACATATTTTATTTACTTAAAAACTGATAAACAATTGTTTAAAAAATAAGTCCATGCAAAATATAGTGATATTATGAAAATTTCCTTTTTTTCATCTAAGTGATAATTTGTTTTCGTAAAAAGCGATAAAATTTTTAGTTAAATATTATTATTTCATCTAAAAATTAAAAAGAAACGTTTCAAATATATTGTAATATGATGTATCTTAGTGATAACAGTTCAATTGTTAGCAAATTAGCATATTGTTTCATGCATTGTTCCTCTTACCCCAAAGGGTTGTTCGTCTTGTCCCACTAGTTGATTTATAAAATCAATTTTTTACGTTAAAAAAACATGATTTTTTAAAAACTTGTTCTATCAAAGTCCTAGTCAAGACCTGGAATGAGATGATTATAAAAAAATCCGACAGATTTTTAAACGTTTTTGATGGGTTATAACGAGCATTTCCTTAGCTTGTTACACTTGCCCCACTTTCCCCTTTCTCTTGATTCAAGTCGAGTTTGAGACTGTGAAGGGTGGTGAGGCATTCAATCCGCATAAAATGTTTTTTTTTTTTGTAATGATAAGTTTTGTGAGTGATTATTTAGTATTTTGATGTTCAAATATGTAAAATAACACGTTTGGCGATTTTAAATTTGATGTCAGTAAACACTTAAGTTTCGTCAAGGTATGATAAATTGGGCGCTCGGGATACGGCACAGTCGACAGAATGTGATTTTAGTGAATTCCATGCCAATTAACAATCTGGACCCGATGCCTGATTTTTCTGTTACATTCTTATTGGAATTCCATATAAACTGTTACGGGAATCGCAAGCACCGGGTTCTGACTATTAATAAATTTGTAAATTTAGGTATTTAGGCAATCGAATCATCCTAAACAACCATGCACTCCCTTATTTTTGCTATCACTATCACTAACATTCAACTCTGTCGATTGGAGCGTGTACAAGGAGCCCAAATCTATCATACCCTAACAAATCTGACATCAACTTCTCAAAATGTCGAGTTGTGTTGTTATTGAAAACCAAATCAATTTTATTTCAGTCAGATCTTTTAGCTCTTATCAAAAACAAATTTTCATGATAAACTAACTAGCCAAAGCTGGATCAACAAACCCAAGTCTAATCAAGTTTCCTTTGCAATGAACCTGATGAATGAAACAAATGTAAACATGGTTAGGGCACAACCCCTATTACACTTGACCTATTTAAAAAAAAGAGTTGTGTCTTAACACACATGAAAATTTTGTTTTGAGTCTTACTTAGGTCCCATTCCTAAAACTCAAAAGAAGATACATCTGTTCATCACAAATATTCGTGACGTCATGACGACGGACCCGGCATCGTAACATTTCATGTTTATTTACTGTGCATACAAACCCCCTCTCGAAGCTTCCTCTGGTTCACGTATCAACAGTGTAATTAATTTGCATTTCCACCTGAAGCTGAGTGGTGGACGAGAGTGGTGCAAGAGTATTTTTGAGCAAGTTATCTTCTTTATAAACTTTTTGGAAAAAAAAGAATTTCAGATTTACTCGTCTTATATGCTTTGAGAGGTAGTATTTTGCAGGGCTGCGGAGTCGGGTCATGTTTCAAACGACTCCGACTCCGACTCCGACTCCGGCTTTCTGAGATTAGCCGACTCCGACTCCGACTCCGGCTCCGGCTTTCAGCTCTAACCGACTCCGACTCCGACTCCAACTCCGGCCTGCCAACTCTAGCCGACTCCGACTCCGACTCCGACTCCAGCTTTTAACAAATGGTTGGCTCCGACTCCGACTCCGACTCCACATATTTTTAAATGTTTCAAAAGTTAGTTAACTATTTTTTTGAAGGCATTGATAAATAGGATTATCTAAATACTCTCTTAGTCTCATGTTTTTCTCAAGGGAAATAAGTTAGAAACACAAAACGAGAAAAAGTTTCTAGGTAACAAGTTTTAAACATTATTGAAACAGTAATCAAAAAATATCTGCTGTTCTGAAGGCATTTTCAGAAGAACAAATTTTTTGTAAATATGGATTTATTTACTTAACCTTAAATTTACATTTAATTTATGAAAAGCTAATAAATTTGAATATTTAATTTATATTTTTTGAATGAATCATTAAAAGAAACCTAGCCTTAAGGAGCGATTTAACATATAAATTCAATTTGCTCACTTTTAGGCTGAAATTTATGAGAAGCACAGTTTGATAGCCGCTGTGCTTCTTCTCCTTGGTTTTTTGAATAACAATTTTAAACGAAACTACTTTTTAAATCTCCATTGATTTTTTAAGACGTACACTGCCCATGTTCGCATAAATGTCCCATATGCAAGCTGCAAGCTGAGAAAAACTCAAGGCAAGTTTGTCCCACACATAAGGCAACGTGTTAAGTTTTCACGAAAAAAATGGATTTCCTTCTGATTTCTAGAACAAAGTACTGGATGTTATATGCTCTTCTGAAAGAGCACACGATTTTGAACCAAACTGCACCAATAACTCAAAAATGATGAAAATGCATATGGGACATTTATGCGATCACGGGCAGTACATCGCGCCATGGCTGAAGGAGATTATTATCGCAAATCAATGTATCTTAAAAATTTCTTCTTGGAAAGGACGCTTAAAGGGTCCTTTTGAAATATCCGAGTCCTAGAAAATATTTTACTTAGTGATTTTTGATTGATTTTAATTTTATTTTTTTTATATATTGAGAATGGAGGCGCGCGATACTTCTTGAATCTACATCTAAAACAAAGCTTTATGAATGATCCTGCGCCTACATAAAAATATATGAAAAAAACTAAAATTGGAAAAAAAAATAATCCACATGTAAAATATTTTCTAGGTCACGGATATGATAATAATCACCTTCCGTCATATTGGCGTGGGACATATAAAATTATGAGAAAATTCTTACCGGTTGCAGAATATTTGAAAAAAAAAAATTAATCCTGTAATTTTTGTTATTCATTTTTTTATCATGTTCTTTTCGGTACTGAAATCTTGAGATTTGTTAAACGATAATTTGAAACGATATCAAAATAGTTTGCCTAAGGATCAACACTTTCAGATTTTAGTAGATAAATAGTAAAACATTATGATAATCGATATATTTATCATTTCAATGATTATTTCAAAATAATTTGCAACATTTTTTGATATTATTTGTCAGTTTCAAATGTTTTAAACGTACAACAGTGTTTATTATTTTTAATCTTTTTATATACTTCGTAACTTTTTTCCTGAAAAATGATTTTACTTAAAACCTCCAAAACATTTGCTATCGGGATAAAATATGACTGTTTGTGTCCTTTTTCCAGAAAGAACTGGATTAAATTTGGTCCAATTTGAATGTAAAGGGTACATAAATATGGGCAAAAAGAAGCAGTCAAAAATCAACTGAATATGTCTGACTTCAAATCCAATATTGTTTATTATTTTTTAGTTATGATACTACATACTTGGGATAACCAGGTTATCATTTAGTGATCATAGTAAAATAACACAATTAGAGCTTTCCAATCACAATAAAAATGCTTCAAAACGCAATGGTATCTGCAACACAGCAAAAAAAAGTTGAATTCTGGAAGGTTGAAAATTTGGTAGGTTGAATATTCCTTATTTTTTGAGTAATATTACATAAAAAATGTGTAAAAATGTGAACCTGATGAATATTCATCAAAAGCTGTTGAATATTCATCAATTCCTGATGTAATATTACACATTTTTCTGTCACCACCCTACCAATAGTAGCAGTTGTTTTGTACAGTTTTTTCTGCTCTCGCTTGATCGATTGAAATTTGCTGTATTTATTTTATCCAATGATTGTATTTGAATTAATTTGTAGCTGTAAGTATTTACAAAACTCTGCATTTGTCATTAGTTAAGCAAATTGTATTATGATTAGTACAACAAATAAACATGAATTGAATTGAATTGAAAAAAATCTGTCACCATTTCCTGATGAATATTACCATCATTTTTTTTTCTGTGAACGCAGTGCATGCGAATATAAAAAAAAAAACAATTAAAAATATGAGAAGTTTTGTGAATTAACCTGAATTACAACAAATACTGAACAGTAACAAAAAACATATTTTTTGATGAATTTTAGATAACTCCGACTCCGACTCCTATGGAGTGCGTGTGCCTTGAGCTGTGCGGTTCGTTTTGTTCAGCGGGCGTGATTCGGCTTCATTTTTTAGTGTTTTATGTGCGTTCTGGTTCGGAAAATGGTTAGAAAGTCTTCACGTAGTGCCATCAGACTTTAATGTGTCGTTCGTTTTGAAAATTTCGCGGTGATGTCGAGGTTTTTCGAAAGTTTTTGCGTTTGTGATTGATATGTTTCGCCATGTTTTTTTCACATTTCGGGCTCAGAGGTACCGCAGCGAGACATATCACACGAATACCAATGCAGTGATACTGCGCTGTGAGAGAGTTTCTGGAGAGGAAGAGAGGAAAACAAAATAAAAGGAAAAAGAGAGGGCAAACAAACCACGATTTGCTTGTTTGGTGTGTTTGTGTGACAGCTGCTCGTGTTGAAGAGAGCGAGTGTGTGAGAGGCAGTCAACGTCGATGATACGACGGTCATCGTCACTGCACCGCCGTCATCGATGACTCTCTTGTTCTGGGCTACGGGCAATGCCCGGCTTATGAGAGAGAGAGCGAGGAGATTGATCGACGAACTGTGGCGCTTGCTGAGGGAGAGTGGGAGGATGAGTTTCGTGTGCAGAGGTTGACTGCTGCCCCACCGTTTCCAGGTGGGAGAGCGACGGAAATTTCTGTTGCGCTTGCCGACTGCATTTGGCGGATGCTGCGATGATGTTAGAGTTCGCTGTTCGCTCGCGTACTCGACAGTTGGTGCCCGCAAGGACTGGGGTCGGAGAGCAAGAAATTGGGAAGGTTGAGGATCAAGGGGGTTTCGCTTCACCTCAGGTATGCTTTTCCTTTTTCAGATGTTAAGTCAGCAGTTTTCTTCAAGGTGAGTCTGATTATTTTTTGCAATGTATAATTATAACATGTGCACACATGTAAAAATATTAAATAATAATTTTCATAAAATTTTTAAACCCATCAGAAGTGGTGATCCATGTTAGTACTATTTACTAAATATTATTTTCTCTACCAACAGGTAGCGAGTTGTGGCGCTATAACCACGGCAAATAGTGTCCAGGGCATTTGTGGAAATACAATGTCCCATCCCCGAGGGTCCCGGAGCACCAAAACTTCTTAGCATGGTGCTCCCATCGATTTATTGCTCTAACAAACAGGAACGTGAGCGGGGGATCCCCACGTTTCTTCCTCCCCTGTAGATTCAGAATTGTGTTGTTGTTTGAACATTCGTGCTCAAACTCAACCCACTTCAACGAATCATCTTTGCGGTAAACTTTACGCAGTTGGCCTGGCCGCTTTAACTTTTGTGATGTTTCAAAGCAATTTATTGCATTGGGGCACTGCAATTGTTAATAATGACAAGAGGATGCTAGGCGTTAATCAACCTAAGGCATTTTCCAGGATGCCCTCGAAAGACTGGCTGCGCTAGGGTTAGATTAGATTAGATTAGAATTTTAGATAACTCCGACTCCGACTCCGACTCCGGGTTATCAGAAATTTTCGGCTCCGACTCCGACTCCGACTCCAGCTCATAAAATTGAGGCGACTCCGACTCCGACTCCGACTCCAGCTGTTTGAGTTTTGAAGACTCCGACTCCGACTCCGACTCCAGGTCCCCAAAAAGACCCGACTCCACCGACTCCGGCTCCGACTCCGACTCCGACTCCACAGCCCTGGTATTTTGAAACATTTAAAGGTCGTATCGAGGTGCTTCGAATTGGAAGAATCTTTCAGCATTAAGTCATTTGAAACAAAGCTAGCTAGCAGGCCTGCAAAAAGTTTCCAACCCAGCGTACACATGAAGCAAACCAAAATGTCAGTTCACTGCTAGCATGTGACTGCAGGCCTACTGTGTCTATTCAACCACTGCCGCCTGACTTGTGCCGGTCGGCTGCTGGAGAATGAGAGACGTGAAAAAATGAGCTACACTCACTCAATTCGTGTCATATGACTGACTCGTAAAATCCTCTTTAAACACTATTTTGACTATTTTCAAACAATTGAATGGTTGTAGACTGTGCAAAACACTTAAAACAACCATAACTCATATTCAAAATTACATTTTAACGCATAAATACGAACTTTATGTGTAAAAACTTGTTTCTTTATGTGTGTGCGTGCAACGTCGAGTGAGTGTTGGTCGGCTACTGCCTCGCATTGCAGCTGCTCAATGAGCTAGGGCACTCACGACTGCGCCGGGTTTGTTTATGTCACGGTTTTGCAGTTCAGTGAATGGATCTCAAAATTTCGTGTCAAAGTCGCCGATTTTCGCGTCATGACCCCTGACATTTTCAGCACTGCTAGCTAGTTCATACATTTTTGTTGACAAATATTTGGCACTAGTCTAGCGTCCGAGGTCAATCACTCTTCGCCCAGGTTTACTTTGAATGACTGGGTTTGTTAATGGGAATGAACTTAAAATTTATCAACACATAAAAAATGTGTATGCGATTAATTAGCACCATCATTTAAGAAAACAGCTACCAAAACTGAAACGAATGGAAAACGAATCTTAGGTTCTTTTGAAAAAATTGCAGGGGGTTTCCAACATGTTGTCAGACTGGTCTCAAATCCGGCATTATTCGGAGTTTGAGAAAGTAATTCAGTACCTAAAGGTCGACAAACGATGCAACTCTCATAATTTATATGTAATATAAACCTATTGAGTATTATCAAACATTTTTAAGGGAATTTTTTTAAGGGAATTTTTTGAAGATTTTCAAACATATCAATGGTCGCAGTTTCTAGAGGCCATTTTTCAGCTGTCGATGAACGTCAAAGCGTTGATAGGTCAACATGAGATGCTCCATGAAAACACATGCATTTTCCGTACAAACGAGGTGGTCGAAATTCATTTGACATTGTTGCCAATTTCATTTTTTTTAAATCATGTCTTTTAGTAATTGTTTAAATTGAAATTAAATTGATTTGAAAATGAATTGACACCTTACTATCTTTAAGCTTTTAAAACCAAATGTATCTAGACAAATATTACTTAATAATACCACCCTAGAACCCGCACCTTTGTAGATAGTTTGTCGCGTTCCTCTCGCGAGTTGGTTGCTTTGTCACCGGCAACGGGTTCAAGCAATGATTAGCCGGCTGTTTGAGATTCATACAAACCTCTTTACCGTTTCCCTTGATCCAGCGTTAGAGCTAGGCGTTAGAACTCTCGTGCTCGCGGGTCTAGTTTGAGTGTAACTTCCGTTGAGAACGGTTCCCTTCGATATGGTGTCCGCGTGGGCTTTCGCGCCTTTTGTGCTGGCTTTGGTCCATTTTGGGCAGTGCTCTCCGATTGTTCCTCCGTTGTATCGGTACGAAGATTATACCAAGTGTCGCCAGGATGACCAAATTGGGGCCTATTGCTTCGTGAAAGTGGTCTTCCAAGAGGATCGGGATCCTTTTGTGAGTTGGAATGTTGCTAACATAATCCTCAAATCATTCAAAATTTGTTCCTTCCAAACATAAAAAAATAAAACAGGACACAACCCGGATTGTGGCCGAATTTCGACACAGTTTGCTAGACTGGGGAATATGCGTGGCGGATTGTGAACGAGAAATGAGCAGCTTGACGCAGGAACAGCGCCACCGGTTGTTCCAGCCCAAGTTCCAGATCAACCATACGGTAAGTTATGCCAACGCAAGCGATGGCTTTTAAGTGGATGTTAATTGACGGTCTAGTCTTGCGTTGCGATCATTCCGGTGCTCCATATTGGAGATTGCGGCGGAACTAGTTCTTGGGGGATAATTGCACGCTCTGTGGGAGAATTAAACGCACATGCAGTATGCAGTTACAGCGATTTACCTGGATGTTGTAATTTCTAAGGCTTTTCATGAATGAGAGTAATTTGAATTCTCGTGTGCAGGATTTCTAAGAATTTGTACTAAAATATTGGTATTTTTTTTAATCCAGTGTGAGATATGTTTAATCTGTGTATCAGAGAAAATATTTATTCAGAAGCTTTCCACTGAATTTAATTAAGTTCAATTGATTTAAAGAGCAGAACAAATCGCGTTATGTATTATTGATTCCTGTTACATTAATTCATTTTTGCAGATTTTGTTAGCTTGGCAGATGTTTTAAGCAGGGTTTATTGAGAGCATTTTTGCCTTCCTCACTGAGGTAAGGCTTTAATCCTAGGGAGTCCAATTTTCCCGGGTTTTATATTTCCCGGGAAACGGGAATAATATTTTTTGAATAGCGGGAATTCCTGGATCCCGGGAAATTTTTGAAACAGTCATAAAATCTAAGTTTTCATTATATTGGGTTTGTTTTCAAGCTTAAAATCATAGAATTAGTTTAAAATTTTAATCGGTGATAATGCACAGTTCAATCGAAAAAATGTCAGCATTAAATATTGATTTTTTTAGCTGTGTTGTGCTTTGGATTTAAAATTAACCACAATTTTCAATATATTGTGATTCAAATTGAATATGTCTTTTATAACTATATTTCTTTTATTCATTTTTTATATGACATGACTATAAAAGCCTGAAAAATTTCTTTGAAAATGTAATAAAAAACAAGAATAAAAAACAAGAAGCAAAAACAAATTATATAATTCCGATCAATGTAAAATTTAAGATAGGTTTTGAATCGCATGTTTTATATAAAACATACTTTAAAAAAAAATCTTTGGGTAACTATCGCTAACTGGGGAAACTCTACACTACAGTCTGAATAGTTACAAGAGATTTTAGAGCAATAAATTTGAAAATCGGTGAACTAATTGTTTTGTTCTCAAATTCAAAATCTTAAATATACGTAAATATAATACCCAGTCTTTTAAAAATATATAAAATTAAATGTAAAATATGTATGCCGAATAAAAATCTTAATGCTTTAAAATTCTTATCGATTTCTAAGTAGTCAACTTATTATCTGACCGAGCCACGTAGCCTAGTAGTAACGCTCCCGCCTAGTAAGCGGTAGATCGGGGTTCAAATCCCAGCTCGGACCAACACAACCACTGGTCGTGGCCGGCGTCGGTATTGATCAGCAAGATGGGAACCTTTGAAAATTGCGAAGGGGTGATGATTGGTTCCTACTTTTCATCTGTGTTATACGGAGCAATTTTTGGGGGTCCTGGTCAGTGCACCAATGCTATGCTATGCTATATTTTTTTAATCATTAATATTTTTCTACACAAGAACTTTGCTTCCCTTCAAGAAACATTAAATTTTAGGTAAATTTCTGAGGAGTTCTAAACTGGCTAAATTATGTGGTTGTGATTAAAGCGATACGCATTTGGCAAATTAGTCAGGATACTCCGCAATCTGTGAACAAAAGTCACTCGACACTGCACATGAAACGTTCATCATCCGCGGATGTCAACAAGGTTAACAGAACCTTTTTGCTTGCCTGTGCTAATGATACTATGATTAAGAGCCTACACTTTACCTGCGACACGTGTCGCTTTAGTAAACATGATTCAATATGATTGATTTTAATTAAGTTTTATTCACTGACAATTTCAATAAAGTTTACATGTTTGAGTATCTTAAAACAAGATATTGAATTATTTGATGTTGGAAATACGATCTGCATAAGGTTTTTAACAAGGTTTCCCCGTTACAGTACATTCTACCTGACCATTGGGGTCAATACCTGCAATCGTACAAAGATCGATACGGCGAATTGATCAACGTTTGCGTTAATAACCGTCTGGAACGGAACTACAACGTTCACCGGCATGCATACTCCGAGATCGAGTACTGCACCTCCAAAGACGAGCTGGGAATGTCAAAGAAGAATCCAGGTAAGCGACACTCAACTCGATCAAACTACAAGTACACTTCATCAACCTTGCATTTCCAGACTGGCTAATGATCACTTTCTACGCAATCGTTCTAACGTTGATCGTCCTCATGGTCGGCGCCAACGTCGTTGACTGGCTGGGTCATGATCAGGTCAAAGGTAATCGCTCATTAAGTTGTCACCAGTTCTGATCTTAACAAATGAATGACGTGATCTGTACCGTTCTAGAACACATCGTTGTGTCATCGTTCTCGGTGCGCCGCAACTGGGATCGGCTGACGGAGCAACCGACGAGTGAACTGTACCGGGAGTTTGGTTACATTGACGGACTTCGAGTGTTTACGAGTGTGTTTGTGCTGGGCATACACTGTTTGATGATCGCAGGTATTATTCCGTTGAGCAACCCAGAGTACACTGAAGAGGTGGGTAAGATATTGAAGGGATAAGAATAATAGTTAACAACATCTCAATTGCAGGTTCTGAAGAATCCGTTCCTTGTAGATCTCTGTACGATCTGTATTGTTACCGTCCAGATCTTTTTTGCCATTAGTGGGGTTCTGCTGACAACAACGGTTCTCAAAGACATTGATCGCAAGCCACAGTTGGAATCGATCTACTTTTGGGAAAAGATCAAAAACCGTTTGATTAGAATTGTTCCGGTGTACTACTTCTTCCTGTTGGTATCGATCGTTGGCGATGAGTTACCAGGAGTTGAAATGGGGACAGTTGGCTACAAAACGCTTATCCAGGAGCAGGGTCGATGCCGAAAGAAGTGGTGGACTAACGTGCTGTTTGTGAGTAACTTGCCACCATTCGGCGAAGAGCGATGCAGTCTGCAGGGTTGGTATCTGGCGGCTGATCAACAGCTGTTCCTCGTAACGTTACTGCTCATGGCGGCATTTTGGAAGTTCCCAAAACAAGCTGGTGCCTTGATGTGGTCATGTGTAGCTATTGCGTTGGCCATTCCAGCCGGGATTGTGTACTTTTATGAGCTGGAGTCTTCATTGCCAGTCAGGCTAAGGTACTGCTGGCATAGTTACTTAAAACTAAACGAATAACCGACAACTTGAACTTTTCAGCGATCTTCAGTTTCTGTTCATGTACCAAGCGTGGTTCAACCACCTGTACATGCCAGGCTATTCAAACATGAACAGTTACATGGCAGGAGTGGTCGTTGGATATCTGTATCACCAACATAAGCATAACAAGCTGGATTTGGACAATTCCATGGTTAGTTCTTTCGATCAACACAAGTATCTTTAAATGACCCTCATTGAATTCCAGCTGTACACTATCTTGAAAAAAGCTCGTCTACCCCTGCTAGCCCTAGCGTACCTTCCGACGTTCATCTTCTACCGCTACGAGATTCCTCGCTCCTCTTGGCTCACCATGACACACACCATCCTGTACCGAAACGTTGGTGTCATCGCCGGGTGCGTAAGCTTCATCGAGTGCTTCCGAAATCCCCCGGGTCCCGTTCGGCAGTTCCTAACCTCCAAATCAATGACCAGCCTGGGCAAACTGTCCTACAGTGTTTACGTGCTGCACGTGCCCGTAACGCGGCTCGTGCTGAACTGGTTCCCCCAGATGATCGAGCTGAAGCTGCTGGACCTGGTGTGGATGCTGGCAGTTTTGGGTGGTTCTTCCTATCTGGTCGGCGTCATCGTGTACTTTTGCATCGAGCAACCGGTTAGTTTGGTGCTGAAGCACTACTTGCCGGACAAACGGAGGGGGAAGGCCGAGTAAGTTGAACAATGAGTGGGGAACGGGTGCTTGTAGAATAGTTTAGAGCGAATAAATAGTTATCTAGTTTGGACATGGTAGTAAACCGCACTTTCTTTTACTTCTAGATGTTAATTTTACCAGAAGAATTTGTAAGATCGCAGGAAAAGGTAGTTATCGTATGCAATGTTTCTTCAAATTTCAGTTCAGTGGTGTCAGAAGAATGACAGTTAAGGAACCATTGGGTCTTAAAAAGGTTCTTTCTAGCAATTTCAAACGAACGAAGTTCTACTGTTCTGACATTGGATAATAAAAGCATGAAGCATTTGCTTAAAAATTATACATTCTTTTGATACAAATTTGCGTTTTTTTTAATCTTGGTAAGAGTTCTTGAGAATAATTATATATAGTACACTATGCCTATTATTTTTCAATTTTGGGTTTTTTTTTATAAAATTTAAGATTGTTGCAAAATCGGTGGAATCAACAATACATTTTGTATGAATTGACGTTTTTATCGGAGCATTGATTTTTCATACTTTTCTAATAGAGTTATCTACGTGCGCATGTATTGCGTGTACGTACACGAAAAAGGTTGAGGTTAAATTTTGTACCGACCAGCAAAACAAATGGCGTGGTAGTATGCGTGAGAGGGGCTTAGTTGCCTTGATCCTTAATCTGAGTGCCTGCCTGTCAGAACCCAGTAAGGAATGTACACGGAGAAAAAAGAGTTCCCAAAATCGTGAACAAGCGTTCATGAAAATAGGAACCACGAACAAAGTGTTCAAATCTCATGGTACGATTTCGAAAAACGTACCATGGAATTTGAACACTTTGTTCGTGGTTCCCATTTTCATGAACGCTTGTTCACGATTTTAGGAACTCTTTTTTCTCCGTGTAGGGTCGATGCCGGTCGGATCTTCCAAATGACTCAGGGTGTATCGTAAAAGTAATTTAACTTTTCACACTTTTTTGAGAATGGCCAATTATAACATAGCTAAAACGATTGTTCATATTTAACGTCAGACCTGTTTCATTGCTGCAATATTATTGTAAGAAAGAATAAACCATTGAAAACACGATCACTGCTTTTAATTACTTTTATTTTTGCATTTGATTTAACTTTGCATCTTAACGCACCACAAACATCCGGTTTCGGGGATCAGTGACGACCCTCCTCCGGTTGTTTAAGCCTAACTGGAACCTCGCCGCCGGACACTAAGCTGGACTTATTTCGCCCACCTTACATCTTGAGCAGCTGGTGTCGCAGCACGAAGAAGGGCAGTCCCAGGCCGGAACCGAAGAAGGCGACGAAGATCGCGGTCAGCTTGTACCGGTTGTTCAGGCTGAACGGGAGGTTCTAAAAACGGAAGAAAATCCAGCATTATTAATCAATTTTCACCGTTCTGGAGCGGCCACGGCCATTATATAATATGGCGATTTGGTCGCTTACCTCGCCGGGGATTCCACCGTGGGAGTGCGAGTACCGGACCAGGTTGGTCATTCCGGTGCGGGAGATGGCGGCGGCGCGGGCGAACATCTTGATTCTGCTGAGAATGTTGAGAAAAATGTTATTTCTGTAGGATTTTTCGCAAAAATTTACTTGCATCACTTACCCAATACTTTTTTCGCAGACTCTCGATAAAAGTTGAATGGGGAAAATGCGCTGCTGACAGCTGACAGCTTTGACAGGTGACGTTACTCACCACGGGGCAAGGTTGATAAAGGTGGGAACGTTGCTGGGTGGCGTTATGGTGGTGAGTTTGATCTCGAGGGGAATGCCGATAGAATTTTAATTTAAATTTTTAATCTTGTTACACCAGATTTTTTGCATCCAGAAATATTTTTAATAAATGTAATTTTTAAAACTGGGGCAAAAAAAAGTCAGTGCGATGGTTTTAGTCATAGTAGAGAATGAAAAATAGTCGGAGTTTAAGCGAAAAATATTTCTCTCAAATAGAAATTAAACAACATCAACTTTATCAAAATAGCTATTTATTCAGCATTCTGGGTCACTTTCTCCGCTTTCAGCGGCTGCCGATCGGGAATGTGGGTTTTCAGATGTTCCCTGATGCCATTCTGACAGTAGAACGCGTGACAACAAATGTGGCAAAAGTATGGACGTTGACCTGCGAGTATGAACGGGCACAATATTAGTTCGAACAACGTATATTACAAACTAAGCAAATCGAACCTGTATGAACCCGAACGTGACGCTGAAGGTGATGAATGTCGACAAAACTTTTCGCACAATGTTCGCACGTAAATGCACGCTCGTCCGAGTGCAAACGTTGATGATTTTTCAGATTCGACGTACTATTAAAAGCTTTGTTACACTTGTTGCATTTATATGGTTTCTCTCCTGGGAAAAAGGTTGTTAACAAAAGTTTTTGAATTTTAATTTGGAATCTTACCTGTATGAACACGCAAATGCTTCTTAAGATTGCCCTCTTGGTTAAATGTTTTTGGACACTTTTCACACTGGAACAATCCTTGTGGACCGTGAACTTTCTGTAATTATTTAGATATTTTAATTATTTCTTCAAATTTCATACAAAAAGGACCACAAACCATGTGAGACTTCAAATGTGGCGCACAGTAGAACGTCTTATCGCAGATGTTGCAAGAATACGGCCGTTCTCCTAAATGTTTCCTGATATGGTACTTGAGATTATTTCCCTGCACAAACATCCGCTCGCAGTAGGGACATTTTTGCTGCTTATCGATCTTATGCTGGCGCATATGTTCCCGCATATACGTCACAACACGGCCGCAAATCTTGCACTCTTCTGCAGCCGATTTCCGACGGTCTTCGAATCCAGCGGGTCGTTCCTTGCGTGGACGACCTCGGGGTCTTTTTCCTGTCCCACTGAGCTTACTGTTACCTTCCGCCGATC
The DNA here is from genome assembly GCF_016801865.2 of Culex pipiens pallens. Classification (NCBI taxonomy): domain Eukaryota; kingdom Metazoa; phylum Arthropoda; class Insecta; order Diptera; family Culicidae; genus Culex; species Culex pipiens. Next base: position 40,777,895 of record NC_068939.1, read on the forward strand.
GTTTGTATTTCTTCTGTGTTTTAACTTTGACCTTACTGATTTTTCTCTTTTTCAGTGGAATATCATCTTCAGAACTACTCTTGACATTCGGAGAATCGTCAAACTTAACATCGTCATCATCGTCGTTGTCTCCAAAATCTTCCCCTCCCTGCCACTCAAAGTCAGAGTCCTCGTCTGAAGAAATCTTAACTTTGACCTTCTCCGAAGCCTTTCGCACGTCTCGAGTTTTGGGAACGTTCTCCTTTTCACACTCCTTTGTTTGTTCAGACTCCTTCTTCGTCACAGGTTCCTCATCCAACTCGATAACGCTCTCAACGTTCGCCTTGCTTTTCCTGCCCCTCCTTTTTTCCTGATTGGAGGTCGAATTCCTCGACCGATCATCTTCAATCTCGATCTCCAACTTCATACTTATATCGTCAAAGTTCTCCGCCATCGGATCCGTGGAAGCCATCGGGTCCGCGCTAGCCATCGGATCTTGAAAGCTAAACGGATCATAATCCAGCGCATCTTCGATTTCGTTCTTGATGACAAACTCGACCACTTTCGGTTTGGCATACTCGTCGTACGCCTCGATTCGCTTCCGGCAGCTCTCGCAGATGGGCGAAATTAGACCGCAAACCGGGGTGACCTGAAGATTTTCGTTAGATTAATTTAAAAATACACTTTTAAATAAAAGTTTTTAAATGAATCTATTAAAAAACATGTCACGGCGTCTTTTTCAGGGGGGTAGTATTTTTTGAGAAATAGCAAGAAAACTGTCATATACATATGAAAGTGTGGAACATCCCCGTTCATTTGCGGGGCGAACGAAAATCTTTGGTCGGGAAAAATCAAAGTTATCCTCATTTGAAGTTTTTGAACTTTTTTCCTATGGGGCCAAATTTCGTCTATTTCAATTTAGTATTGTTATAAGTCTACATGGGCATGATTTATGGTTCAGATCATATGATTTCTTATGGGAAATGATGCAAGGAACATTTTTCCTGAAGCACGCAAAGTGATTGAAAATAAGGGAAAAAAGTTATAAAGGTTTTATTGAAAATTTGGGAGATTTTCTGATAAAATTGCACACCCCTTTCCCAAAAACCACAATTTTTTTGATATTCAGATCATTATTTCGATGAATTCTTTTTTGAGAAATGTTTCTGGACCCATTGAGTATATAAATCACTACAGAAAAGTGTAATTGGTTGGGTTTATGCTCAACTGTAAGCCACTTTTAAGAATTTTGGATTTCAACCGAATCAACATATTTTTGTTTGTTTTTGTTATAAAATGTACCGTTTCCATTAGATTTTCACATTTGTATTAGTCTTATTAAACCTCACAAGAGATCTCGTACTTATTTTGAGGTCAGGTGATAATATTGTAAATCAAAATCAAATCAAACCATCCACATTAACGACCCCAGGTCTTTTTTGGTCTCTATTGCAAGTTTCTGCTCGAACCTAGGAGTCCGAAGGCTTGAATGGGGAGAGCACCCAAACCTCTTTCTACTCCAAGGAACCTTCTACCCCAGTGTTTGAACTGACGACCTTTGGATTGCGAGTCCAACCGCCGCCAGCGATTCCACCGGAGTAGGCTTGGTTTGGTGAATTGTTTGTACTTATGGCATGGAGACGACTCCTACACCTGGAATAACTTAACGGCCTAACAACAACCAAGGCCGGGACCGACGTTTTACTTCCTCATCCGATGGAAGGTTGGAGCAGATGGGAATCGAACCCAGGATCATCCGCTTACAAAGCGGACAGCGTAACCATTCGGCCACGCACTGCCACTGTGATCAATTATTTGTGTGTGTTTTAGCAAAACAATTTAATTGTTGTATTGTTCGTTGTTTCAAATTTGGATGCCAGACTTGTTTAGTTTGTTAAGCTCAATTATTTGAGATTAAATTAATAGATTTACATACATTTAAACTTTTTAATGATTTTTACGCAATATTTATGTTATTACCAATAATTGCAAGTTCAACTCTGTAGTTTCAATACAAATAATATAGCCCAAATGGAAATACAAATTAACAAAAGGCATAGAAATAGAAACTCTGTGATTGTATTTACACTGCATGTCTCAATTAGATACAAAACATATCATGTGGACCATGTACTCAAAAAAAAAGTGAAAATTTAATGTAAACGATACATTTTATAACCAAAACACACAAAAATATGTTGATTCGGTGAAATCCAAAATTCATAACTGTGACATACAGTTGAGCTTAAACCCAACCAATTACACTTTTCTGTAGTGATTTATATACTCAATGGGTCCAGAAACATTTCTCAAAAAAGAATTCATCAAAATAATGATCTGAATATCAAAAAATTGTGGTTTTTGGGAAAGGGGTGTGCAATTTTATCAGAAAATCTCCCAAATTTTCAATAAAACCTTTATAACTTCTTTCCCTTATTTTCAATCACTTTGCGTGCTTCAGGAAAAATGTTCCTTGCATCATTTCCCATAAGAAATCATATGATCTGAACCATAAATCATGCCCATGTAGACTTATAACAATACTAAATTGAAATAGACGAAATTTGGCCCCATAGGAAAAAAGTTCAAAAACTTCAAATGAGGATAACTTTGATTTTTCCCCACCAAAGATTTTCGTTCGCCCCGCAAATGAACGGGGATGTTCCACACTTTCATATGTATATGACAGTTTTCTTGCTATTTCTCAAAAAATACTACCCCCCTGAAAAAGACGCCGTGATGTATTGACTCGCCCCTCGACGTTCCCACCTTTCTCTAACCACCTCACACAACTGTCACCACGGCATAAACAAACCGACGAGGACGACGACGACGACGACGTTACCTATCCATCTTGCAGGCGGGGGTGTTTTTTGCTTACCTCGACACGGGTGCATTTGTAGATTTTGTTCAGCATCCGGGAGTCGTCCGCGTCGCAAAACATGGACTCCATGTTGCCGTCCGAGCAGCCACAAATCTTGCATGCCTTTTCCGTCTTGACGAACGGGCTAAAATGAGGAAAAAATGTTATTGCTTGAGCAAAATTGAATCTCAAAGAGAAATCATGAGTATCGCAAAAATAGCTCATGTAACACAAAATTCTACAAAACATTCAACTGCTAATAAAACACTTACCTATCAACATCAGTTAAACCAGACATAATGTATGGTTTTCACATTCAAACACAATAAAAATAAAAATTATTGAAGAGCTCAAACTAAGCCAATGTTTTGCTAGCTTACTTGTGTTGACGTTTTCTCAAAGAGCAGAATAAAAGAAAAGTAACGCTTTGATTCAATGTTTTAAGCAGATGAGGTGAGCAGGCGTTATAGGTTAGTGGTGAAAAAAAATTTGAATGAAATGAGGCAGCCATCGAAGACGTAACAAAATGCAATGAAAGTTTAAAATTAGTTTGGTTCGAAATGGTCGTTCTTTCGTTCAGCAGACAGGATTTAACGCATTTTAGTTTGGAATATCTGCTCTTTATTATTTTTCGGTTTTAATTTTTTGACTGATTTCGCTAAAAAAACAGGGATTTTTTTAACGAAATAAAAAAAGCTTTAAATGCATTTCAACTATTATTTATCTATCATCAAAAAACGTAAATTTGTACAAAGTAAATGATGAATGCTTATAACTATACTTTAAACCATAATCCAAATAATCACACATTAAACCATTCAAATAAAATTTTGAATTAAGATGTTTTCAGTTTGTCCTGCTCTGCTGTACCGTTACTAGACGTGTTTAATGTTTTCTTGGATTTTTTAAAACCTGAAATTAAATATGTTTTATCATTTAGCTAAGTAATTAATTCACGATTATCCCTACCCTGAAGTCGTCTGATAACTGCCGCAACTGGAAGTTCAACCGTAGTACAAAGCAGCAGTCCAAAGACATACGAATACAACATGACCATGCCACATGCTCTAAGCTGGAAAAGAAATAAATTTTTATTATCAATTTTAAGTATTAAGCACACCATCTTACAAAATTGACCACATTCAGCTCAATGCCGTCACCATCCACGTCCACAAAGTACGCCCGTATCGCGTTGAACTGTACCAGATAAACCGAAAACGACAACCGACCGACTGCCAACACTGCCGGATGTTTGGCCAGCGCGGGTATCTTCCAACTTCCGTCGGTGGCCCAGTAGAGCAACGCGACGCCACACATTGTGCCGTAAAAGTTCCGATGAACGGACGCGTACACCGACCGCCACAGCGACGGTTCCAGCGGTTCCGTGTTGTAGAACAGTGTTGCCGGAGCGGCCATTGCTAGCACCATCAGTGGTGCCACCCGCTTGAGAATCCCGTAGGCCGGTATTGTGCGCAGGTATTTTGGATCGCTCTGGACGCGGTGGTACACGATTCCGGCGATAATTCCGGAAAAGTACGCACTCGTGTTGGTGTGTGCCAAGATGTAGTCAAATCCGATACTTTTGTACTGGAACAGATACATCCGAAGGTGTCGGAAGTTGATCTGAATCACTTCTGCAAAGTTGTTAACGTAAACGTGTACGATTGGAGCTAGGATGGAGAAGGTCATCATGAGCGCGATGAGCGTTTTCGTGGATTTGGGAAACCTCCAAATGAGCATCATGATTAACATTCCGACAAGGTAGAACTGAAAATCAGCTGCCATGTACCACGATTGTTGCATGCACTAAAATCAAATTACCAAAACAATTAACCAATTTACAGTTCGAGCTGCTTGCGTCACTTACCCCTTTGTCCCAATTGAAGTAATTGTTGATGAACAAAAAGTTTGACCATCCATTAATTTTGCACATCTGTCGTTCAACGCCGGTTATTCGGTACTCAAAAGGACCATCGCCCAAACGGTCGGACCACGAAATTTGGTACAGCCAAAGGACGAAATAAGCTGGGACCATCCTTGAAACAAAAAGAATAAGTTGAGTAAACATCCAAGTCCATGAACATCAAAAGGTTATCTTACCGAAGATACCGACTCAGCACGCCGGAGAAGAACAAACTCCACCGAAACCGTGGTCCCGTCTCGATAAACTCCAAAAAATTGACCGCCAACAGCAGCCCACTGATGGTGAAAAACGTGTGCACCAGCATCGGAAAGATGGCCGCCGTCATACGCATGAACGCCGTCCCAAACAGTCCTTCCAGCGCTTCCGGATTAACCATCGGGCTGATGCCGAAGCCCATGGTGGTATGAACGGAACTGATCAGCAGTACGGTCAACACTCGGAACCCCTCGACGTACGCAAAGTCACGCTGGATTTTAGTTTGTGGTGCCACCGTTAATCGGCGGAAGCTTCGTTTCAACGAGAACTCCATCCAGACGCTATCCGGCTGGTCAGACACCACGTGGTTATTGTTATGATTACGAATCACCCTAAAGTCCAGCAAGGTGGCCCTCATCACTAGAACTAGCACAGTTCCGTAAAGGACGGCAAAGACCACGTGGAGTATGTTGACCGGTTTGTCGAGCTCTTTCGCGGTCATGCAGTGTTCTATTTCGGAATAGCCGCTCAAGTTGTAACTCTGCTGGAGCCGGTAGTTCAAGCAGACGTTCACCAACGACCCGTACTTCCGTTTGTACTCTTCCATACCGGTGATGTAGCCAGGGCCAAAAATGTGCTGAAAAGGTGTTTGGTTTGTTTACAAAATCGCGAGAAACACTCGAAAATTCAAGCTACTTACGAACTCGTCCACTTGAACCACCTCGTGATCGTAGCGTTTTTGTTGATCCTCGCTCAGCCCGCGAACGAGCGTCTGGCAGCTCTGCAGGCAGAACCCGCGGTCCAAGATGTAGTGGCGATAGTTGGTGTGCTCTCTGGAATTGCGCTTCAAGAGATGAGACGCACAAAGGTTAGGAATTTTTCGGGGAGAAGATGGTAACGGACAAACCTACCTCAATCAGGTTCCACACTGGAGAGTTCTCGTCTGGTTTGATCACGGTTTTGGCAACGCAGTAGATATTGGCCGGATTGTCGCGTAAACAGCCGACCTTGTCTTCGAAGTGATGCATTGCAGGCATGCTGATGGAGGCATCTATTTTAAAAGCAGAGCAATTCTCTGAGATTTCGGTCATTCGATTGTTTTTTTTTAATTTTTGATCCGGCTTAAACTTTTTTGGTGCCTTCGGTATGCCCAAAGAAGCCATATTGCATCATTAGTTTGTCCATATAAATTTCCATACAAATTTGGCAGCTGTCCATACAAAAATGATGTATGATAATTTAAAAATCTGTATCATTTGAAGGATTTTTTTGATCGATTTGGTGTCTTCGGCAAAGTTGTAGGTATGAATAAGGACTACAGTGAAAAAAAAATGATACACGGTAAAACAAATTTTAAGTGATTTTTTATTTCACTTTTTGTGATAAGTTTTAGAGGACATCAAAAACCAAAGTTTAAGAAATTTCAAGGTTGTGCAAAAATCTTTGACCGAGTTATGAATTTTTGAATCAATACTGATTTCTTCAAAAAAAAACGAAGTATAGGTCGCAAAAATTTGTCCAATTCAAGTTTGTTCAAATTTCAAGTTAAATCCATTTTTAGGTGACTTTTTTAAAAATAGTCGAAGTTTTTTATTTTTTTAAATAGGTGCACATGTTTGCCCACTTTTGAAAAAAAATATTTTTGAAAAGCTGAGAAAATTCTCTATATAAGGTTTTTTTTTTTGAACTTTGTTGATACGACCCTTAGTTGATGAGATATTGCAATGGTTTAAAACAGGAAAATTGATGTTAAGTCTCACCCAAAAAACCCAACATTTTCTAACGTCAATATCTCAGCAACTAATGGTCCCATTTAAAATGATAATTTATGAAACATTCGTGAAAATTTTCGATCTTTTTGAAAACAATATTTTCAAAAATTATAAATCAAGACTAAAAGTTTAAAAATGCCCTTTTGAAATGTTAGTCTTAATATGAACATTTTAAAAATAATGTTTTCGAAAAGATCGGATTTTTTTTCATAACTCGGTCAATGATGTTTTGCACAACCTGGAAATTTCTGAAAAGATTGCATTTTATGTCTCCTAAAACATATCAAAAATTAAAAAAAAAAAAGTTTTTTCTTGCAAATCAAGTTTAAGTAAGAAAAAGTAAAATTGAAAATCACCAATTTTTTTACCGTGTATCATTTTTTATCAGTGTAGTCCTTATCCATACTTACAACTTTGCCGAAGACACCGAATCGATCAAAAAAATCCTTTAAATGATACAGATTTTTGAATTTTCATACATCATTTTTGTATGGACAGTTGCCAAATTTGTATGGAAATTTATATGGACAAACTAATGATGCCAAATGGCTTCTTTGGGCATACCGAAGGCACCAAAAAATTTCAGCCGGAGTAAAAAATACATCAATTAAAATTCTTAAAAAAATATCGATTTCGTAGAGAACCGCTAATTTTGTACTATTTATTATGACAAGTCCAAAAAATCAAAGGGCAAAAAATATGTTAACAAAAAACTACAAAAATATTCCATAACTATCTACTTGCTATCAAGGCTGTTGCAAATATTTTTTTAAGTCAAAAAGGGTTAAAAAATATTTTTTCCAAAAATTTCAAAATGTTTATGGTAATAGAAGTCTAATCAATTTAAAATTGTTTAAAATGCATTTTCCTGCGTTTTAAATCGCATGTCTGAAATTGATCGAAAATATTTTTTGAAATTCCGTTGAACAGCACCGCAAAACAAATTGGAGGAAAAAATCTCGTTAACGACTTAGATATTTTGAAAATAAATGATTGAAAACAACTGGGCAGGAGTAAAATGCATTTTAAAACTCTTATTTCATTCAACCACCATGGCTTGTTATTTAAATTGTTATATTTTTTGCACTTTTTTATTTGTTTGTAAACAATTTCCGGATTCATCAACCGAAAAATATTTCTGGATAAATTTTTAGAAAGTACACCCAAAACTGGCAGCGCTAGTCCGAGAGAATGATGGTCTCGAGTCGAGAGAATAGTGGTACCATTCACGGACGCAGAGAACACAGCTCGAGATGGGCGATAGAACTATTCTCTCAAGGTTCATTTGCAAAAAAAGTTCATCCGTTCAACCAAAAGTGTCGACAACGGGAATCGAACCAAAGACCTTTGACAAACCAATCCAATGACTTAGCTGCCTCGGCCACCACAGCTTGGTGACCAAGGAGAAGTCAGAAGTCGATGTATGACACTTATTGGAGATTTATTGATTCAACTAACGAATGAACTCATTTGTTATGATGGTGTGAGTTGGTACCATTATTCTATCGATTTTGGCACTGAGCCCTCAATAAATTTTGAGAGAACGATTATCTCGATTTTGAATTTTGGGTGTAGTGAAGAAAGACCAAACTTTTAGGCTCTATGGTGAATGCAAACAGATATCTCCGGTTTAAAATTTTAATTTTAATTCATAACTTTGAAATACAAATTTATTTACTACTTTTATACAGCACGCTGTTAAAAGTGGCGACATGCAGAAGAGATTTTCACGAAAAATGAGTCGTTTTCATGCAGAACTGCTTTGATACCAATCAAAACAACAAATATTGAATTATTTTGTTGGAATGCACCACGAGCGTAAAAAGACTCACAAATGAGAAGCAAACACTTTGGTCTTGCTTTTGCTGGTATTAAGAGATAAAACAAAGCAATCAAATTGCGTATTGAAAAGAGCAGTTAATAGCAGTGATTTATATTTTTTAACATTTATCATATTTGTTTTATGTTTTAAATTAAAGGTTAAAATTTTGGAAGAAAAATCTTTCCAATAGTAATTAAATAATAAATGATTCTTCAAAATAATACTTAGGACTTCAGAAAACCTTTCAAAAAAATGCTGAACCAAACTGTGCAACTCAACTGAAATATTCATTCTAATTGTAGTTTCCACATGCGAACCAAGCCGATTCTTCTTTTTCTTCTCAGCTAATAATAAGTATTTGTTGTTTTTTCGAGTACCCAAACTCATTATCGGATTTTTGCTTGCGGCCTCCAACCGGAAAGCAGCCTTCAGTTAACGCCAAATTTGTCGTTTGCAGACCGTAAAACAGCACCACAACACACATCACCACGCGATAATTTTAACAGTTTGTGCAATTATCGTTTCGTGAACTAGCACTTTTGCTAAATTGTATAATTTCTGATTTACAATTCTAGGGCTGGATTTGAGTTGTTTTCTCAACGAAGTATCTAATCGACCATTGCTTTGAACGAAAACTCACTTTCACTAACACTGGCGCGAACTGCAGGCGTCAAACTCAACAGTACCACAATGCCCACCGCTGGCCGTAAGGACCACGTGACCCTCAGCGGGGCGTCTCCACCAGAAGCCATCGCACAAACCGAACCGAACCGTTCACGTCGACCGCCGAAACCCGATTGATCCTGGCCGATGATCATGCCCGAAAACGATGGCCAGCCCCGGTCAGTGTAGTGTAAGTACTCCAACAACACCTTCCAAATATGTTGTTTGTATTACGCAACGGGGCAAACGGGGTTAAATGAACTAATTTTCTTGTTCGGCCAAATCTGACCCTTTCAAGCAGTCTCAATCGCTCAGCGTATCCCCGAAACTAACGCAACCAAGCAGACCATCTGACACCCATGAAATAGGCTGAGAAATTCAAGTTCAAGATCAACAGAGACCCCCGCCGCGTGGTCGTGGTGCACTTCACAACCCCATTGGCTACAACCCAGCTGAGGTAGGGTAATGTGTAGAGGAGACGGAGAGAGATCATTAAAATCTTCTTTCAGTAAGGGGACAACAAAAAAAACTGCCATATTTTGGTGCGGGCTCAGGCTTCGAGCACGTTCTGCGAAGTTTTTTAGACGCTAATACGAGAACGGTTAGTTACGCCCGATCGGAACTGATTGGGCGATTTTGGAGGAAGGTGTAGTACAGTGTGTGAGAATAATTTGGCAAAAAATGTCGTATGAGGTGTTTGTTTGTTGGAAGTAGTATCACAAAGCAAAGCATTGTTTGGGTATGACATGACAAAAAAGATAGCAAATATTATGACAACTATGAATTAACTATTCTTTTATGTAGTTAAAAGGTTCGATGATACTTTTATTAGATTTGTTTTATTAACAATTTACGTGTACTTCTAATCCGATGCTTCCGAAATTATGCTCATCTCAGCCCGGGTAAATTAGGCTGACCCATTTCAGATTAACAAACGACTTGCTTTCCAACTTCGGGGTCATGAAGTACTATCCGACTCCACCTAAACATAAAAGTAGAGGGTGACGAGCGGGAATTCTCGGGAAAATTTTCCAGGGAAATTGGTCATTTTTAGAACTCTTGATTCACGGGAAATATGGTCGAGACTCCCGGGAATTTTCCGTAAGTACTGCAAATATTTATTAACAGAAAATGTAAAGTTGACCTAGTGAAAAAAATTGTTTAAAATGTTGCTTTGGGTCGTTATTTATCATCTTAGATAATCATATTTATGATTTTTTTTTACTTTCGGATTAAAATCTTATAACAAGTTTTTGATAACTACGAGTAAGCAAGACATTAACAGATTTTGAAACACAGAAAAAATCATTCAGAATGAAGACATAATAAAGTACATTTTTAGTCCCAAAAAGCTCCAGAAATGATCTTGTTATTGCATATTTAGAAGTTTTTCAACAAGTAGGAAAATACCGCAACGTAACTTAATGGTTGATTAAACTAATATTCATTGAATAACTATGACTGAATGTATCACTTTTCTTTCAAATTACAGGCACATAATCATTTATTTTGAACAAAGGGAAATTCAAAATCTCGAGAATCGTCACCTCGAGAATCGTCTCTCCCGAGCATGGGTAAATAACAAAGGAAATGCATAATTATACCATTCAATCATATCAATACCAAATTTTGGTATTTCCGAGCCTTGAAAAAATGCAAAAAGTGCAAATTGTGGTATTGTTTTGTAATTGGGCAAATTTTAGGAAAAATTCAAATTTTGACACACTGGTACTTTCTTACAAACTAAGGGAGCGGCCGTAGCTGACTGGTTACGGTGTTCGCTTTCTAAGCGAATGGTCCTGGGTTCGATTCCCATCTGCTCCTATCGAGAAAGTATAGGAAATATTCATCTTGAAACTCTGAACATGAACGAAAAATCAAAGTCGCTCGAGTCGGGGTTCGATCCCCCGTCCTTTGGATTGGTAAGCAAAAATGCTAACCACTAGGCCATCGCGACTTGGTGAGCCATGACTGGAATTAGGAATACTGTTACATATCACCTATATACGCGCTGGGTCCTTGTCCATATGACAAGGGTTCGGAAGTTCTAAATAACGTTTGTTTCCGATTGGTGCAAACGTTCTTCAGGGCGGGGCTTGTCGATAAAGCTGAAGTACCTCGCGCTCGGCTAACAAGCGTAGAAATGGGTCACCGAAGCTCGGCACAGCTAACACCTTCCAAATGCTTATGCGAGTTATTTGCATGTATAGAATGTAGATCTAAAATACATGGAAACAACTCAATTTGTAAGAAGCGGCCGCGTGATCCCGTTTGGTTGGTTGCACACACACACACACTGGTACTTTCTTACAAACTAAAAAACGCAAATCTACTCCAAATTGAAGCCAACTATTTTATTTTGGCCTAAAAAGTCATTTAATTATAAATTAATTTTTTTTTTTCAAATAAACGTGATCCGTTAGGAAAAAAACTAATTGAAATAATGTACACAATGTACTACACATTCTTGAAAGTATGCTGAAACAGCTGAAAATGACTTATTAATGTGTGCTTTTATCATCATAATCGATTAACCTAAAAAAAAGTCAATCTATGGTATTTTGCTAACTCTTTAAATACCAAAACGTTGGTATGCATGTGGTATTCGAACATCGTTCTAAAATTCTTTTAACACTTGTAGCCCCAACGGGGTCAAAAAAGTTGGAAATGCAATTTCACCGGCTCTTTGAACCCTTGGAAAAAAAGTTGGAAAAGCCTTTCTTATTGTAACTTAGGATCGACGCATCTGTTTTGGTTCTACCTTGTTGGAGGTGATTCTTGACATCCTTCCGGATCGAATGCAACAAGAATCATCCAAATCGGTTGAGTTTTCGCCGAGATACAGCCGGTTGAAGTTGCATTTCCAACTTTTTTGACCCCGCTGGGGCTTCGCGTAAGTTTTGACCCCGTTGGTGCTACAAGTGTTAATATTGGATTTGTGTTAAATTCTGTTCAGTTCGAATCATGCATCCTCAAAAATTCTACGAAAAATGCCACGCTGTCTGGGCTGTAGCCCTTCTCGTTCTGGTTTAGTTTGTTTCTCTTTCTTTGAATTTCCTAATATTTGTGACTGGAGCTAGAACAAGTTGATGCAGCAGCAGCTACCCAGTCAACTCAATCCGAATTCTGAAACGGAATCTAATTAGAATCGTATACAAAATCCATTTCAAACGCAACAACCGGTTCCGTGTTCGAACCGATTGTTGCGTTTGAAATGTAATTTGTGTACGATTTTAATTAGATTCCGATTCAGAATTCGGATTGCTTTGACTGGCTAGTTGGTAAACAGGTAGCTGAAATGGTGTCTGCACCTTACCAGTCATGGGTTCGATTCCAGTATTCTTCTAGTTTTCTTTACCTGATATTTTCCCATTGCAATCTCATTAGCCAAATTTTATTCCTATTGTAATCTTATAGACAATTTTCATTGTTTTTTGTCCAATGAAATTTTTATTTACCCGGAATGTTGTTATTTGTCTGGTATTCATTTGCCCTTGAAATTGCAAGGATTTGGTATTGCTTTGGTCTTCCCCCTAATTTTTTTTGTATGATTTTATGGTATTTTACCAAAAGCACATTTTGTTATTTGTTATTATGCCAAGTAGTATGAAGTAATACCAAAATATGGTATTTCCGTGTTATTTACCTCTTCTCGGGCTACATAGAAGCAAGAGCGAGCCAGAATGGTCATCGTTCGGATGCTCTCACCTCTACCGCACACCAGGGAAAGAGGGACAATATCCATTTTCACTTTTTTAAAAGCATAACGATAGGAAGATTTGCTTGTAGATGGACGGTTTTTAGAAAAGTAAACGGTATAAAGAGCAACCCCCTAGGTGATTGAACGACCTTTTGAATTGTTTTTCAAAGTCTCCGTTTCTAGTGGGAAAACTTTCAATTTTCTCATCTCTTATTAGATGAATTCTAACTGCGAAAGTGTGTTGTTATGATCATTTTTTAAGGTAATTCTCTACCAACTCACATGAAATTGGGAAAAGTGGCCCCAACCCCTCTTCGATTTGCGTGAAACTTTGTCCTATAGGGGCAACTTTTGTCCCTGATCACGAATCCGAGGTTCGTTTTTAATATCTCGTGACGGAGGGGCGGTACGACTTCTTCCACATACGAAAAAAGAGGTGTTTTTCAATAATTTGCAGCCTGTAACGGTGATGAGAAAGAAATTTGGTAGCAGAGACATAAAAAAAAACCTTTTTTTCGTAAAATCACGATAACTCGTGATGTTTGTAAACAAACCCCTTATGTTTATACATCTTTTTTCGTTATTGTCTGCTCTACAATTTTGTAGGATATTGTTACACCCTAAAAAATAACCATACAAAGTTAGAAAACACACGAAAATGAAAAATTACCCTTCTGGGACAATACAGATTCGAAAAGTACACTAAATTTCCCGGAAAATGACATGTTCCAAAAAATTTACAGTTGAGCAACGGAAAATGGCAGAGTTTTCAAAACTTTTTTAGTGTTTTTTCGATGATAAATACGTTTTTTTGTGATTTCGAGTACGCCATCAAATTGGGCGTCCAATTTTACATAAAAGTCCATTTAGCACCAAATTTCTATCTCATCACCGTTTCAGGCTGCAAATTATTGAAAAACACCTCTTTTTTTGCATGTTCAAAAATGAAAAGGGTCGAACCGCCCCTCCGTCACGAGGTATCAAAAAACGGATCTCGGATTCGCAAATCGAAGAGGGGTTGGGGCAACTGCTGTGTGAGTTGGCGGAGGATTACCCTTTAGAAAAATTTCAAGTCAAAAATAGATCCTTTAACATCGCTCACCAATTTGCATCTAAAATTGCGTCACAAAATTTACATACGACCGTGGAAAGGCCGTCTGAATTTTTCAGAGGTCATTCATCTTTTGGACAGTACACACTTTTCAATATGTAAATGATGTCTTAACCTGCAGAGCCCAGGGCACCTGATATTTCAATTTCGTGCTCAACTAAGACCAGCGGCTGTCCGCCAATTTTTCCATCGACATTGAGCAAAAATGCATGGCTTAGTGTGGTTTAGTGATTTTTGCCAGATCACAGGTTAGTCGCAAGTCACAGTCAAAGGTCACAACCGTGCAGTTGAAAGCTTGGGCTAACTTCTATTGAACCATTCAAGTGGATCAAAATAGTTGAAAAAACGGCCGTTCCGCCGGTGGGGTGACAACAACCGCGAAAACTGCGAAACCGGTTCAAACGTCTACCGCTCGAAATAGCAGCATCCTAAGCCGAAACGGGTTCCACGTGACCTTGACCACATCGGGTGGATTTGCAAAAATAAAACCCGAAAATACAACGGAGCCATTTTTAGCGGTAGCGCGATATGGATTCGCGTGTGGCACTAATTTATGCCAACTTTGCAGTGATGCTTCCTTCCGGCAGAAGTTCCATCGAATATGGCGAAGAATTCGACAGTATTCTGTACCGTTAACTGGGGTGAATTAGGGACATCACGTTTTAGAGCACTTAAAATTGTCAAATTTGTAAATGAATGTGCATATGTTCTAGCCAAAACCTCTCAAATATATAAAAATATTAGGTTGCAATATGGCTAAAACTGCTATCTCGAAACGCCACAGATGACGGTACCTCTTAATATTGAATTATCTGCACGTTTGGATATAGCTTCTATAAAGTATTTTAAATTTCTATCAAGTAATTTAAAAGTTACAAGAAGAGGTCAAGCAAGTTTCTGTTTATGGAAACAGACCAGAATTCTGTCAAGGAATCTTGCTTTTAACATTTATTGATTTCAAACATTCAATAAAACTCAATCAAGTCGCAAACCAGCATGGATTCGTTTTCTGCAGCCATCGACCCCCACATTTCGGACAGATGATAAAGTTTGAATTGAAAAAAGTTGATTCTAACAGCATCGATGGAAAATGATCCCCGCGATCGAGATCGGTCGTCGCGAAACGAACAGTCGTTTGAAAATCGTTGACAGAGAAGCGTGCTAAATTTTCGATTCTCCCAAAAATAGTCGTTGTGGTCATTTGCTGAATGAAGAAAAAAAATGGCTGCGAATTTTGGTTTCTGGTTTATTACTGTCGTGCTGAGTCACGCTGTCTGTGGGGTCACGTGTTGGTTGCAACGAACTGAGTTCAATAGTGAGTGTTTTTTTTTGTATTAAAAAAAAGTTTTTTCATCCATACTTTCCTCAATCAACTAGTGACGGAATACTGGCAGATGCCTGCCCTTTCAGAGTATGAAAACTTCGAAAGTTGCCTTCGGTCAAATCCAGCAGCAGTGTTTTGTGTGGTGAAAAGTGTCGTGAAACCTGACGAGCAATCCGCCATATGGAAGTCAATTCAAGTACTACACCATTGTTGGAGAGAAGATCGGATTTACAGTGCTTTCAATTTTGCAGAAATATTCCAAATACGAGCATCAGTACAGGCACGACATCCTGGCGCGTGGAATTTGCATAGAGCAGTGTGAGCAACTCGTAGGGAATCTCAGCGACAAGCAGCGGGAACAGTTTCTGCAGCCGAAATTCGATATTCAATTCAAGGTATGAGTGCAGAAACGGGAAACTCCGGTTTTTCTCAACTTAGACAGGATTGACAGCGGATCATTGCAGCAAAAAAAATCTAAATGGCAATCCCTCTTCGAAAAATGTATTTAAAATTGAAAAAAAAATTCACATTATTGTTATAATTTAGTAAGGCCATTTAAAATGTGTTATGTTTATCATTCAGTCAAAAAATAATAATGAACTGTAACGTAGAATCATCTAAGCTTCCCCCTTTTTTCCTTAAATTTCTCCCTTCCTTAAATTCAAATGCATTTTGAAGCTGTTATGAATTGTTTAAACTTAATCACCCAATCTTGTGAAAAAGGGGGAATTTTCATAAAAAGTCCCTTTTCACGAGCTTCAGAGTAAACACTTAACAATTTCATAAGGTTTCAAATAATTTATTAATGTTTTAATTTGAGTTTATCCATTCAATGAAACATGAGCAGATCACTGCAGATGCAGATGCACTTATGATTACCGTAAACTGGGGTCAATCGGGACACATGGGGCGAATTGGGACAGCAGTTTTAACCATGTTAGAGCACAATATTTTGATTTTTCTAGTTGGTTTTTGTTAGAACGAACTCTGACTAACAAGATGTGTACATCCATTTCCAAATTTAAATGCTTTAAGTGCTCTAAAAACTGCTGTCCCTATTCAGATTGTAGTCCCGATTCACCCCAGATTACGGTACATGAAAATTTGCACAAAATACGTATTTTTCCTGTATTTTAAAAACGCCATTGCCAACGCCAATACCCATGTTGCAACGCCGTTGCAACATGGGTATCAAATGATCAGGATTTTTAATATTTTTAAATAATAAAATTTTTCACAAAACTACATATTTTTGAAAAAAAATGCTCAAAATTTTAGTTTTTAACAATCTATCAAACGATCGAGAATTTTTCATACATTTCAAAAGTTATAACACAACTTTCTGAAAATATTGAAAAATTCACAAACCTACGTACTTTTGAAAAAAAAAACTCAAAAATTCATTTTTTCACAATATGGGTACCAAATGATTTGAATTTTTTATACAATTCAAATGTAATAACAACATTATTTGAAAATTCTATAAAATTTCACAAAACTACGTATTTTCGAAAAAATACTCAAAGTTCAAGTTATTTTTTCAATGTGGGTATCAAATGGTTGGGATTTTTTCATACATTTCAAATATAGTAACATTTAAAAAAAACCCAAAATTTTTCTAAAACTACATATTTTTGAAAAAAACACTGAAAATTTCAGATTTTTACAATATTTATACTAAACGTTCGTGATTTTTTCATACAATTTTAAAGTTATAGCATATTTTTTTTGAAAATACTCAAATTTTTCGCGAATTTTCGAAAATCAAATGTCAAATGATTGAAATGATCGAGGAATTTTAGTAAATTTAGAAAGCCATAAAAGTTTTTTAAAATTATCAAAATTTTCACAAAACTACGTATTTTCTAAAATATACTCAAAATTAAAAAGTTTCAAAATTTATTCAATTCGAAATGTTTGAAAAAAATGCGATCATTTAATACTCAACCAAGA
Source organism: Culex pipiens pallens (assembly GCF_016801865.2). Lineage (NCBI taxonomy): Eukaryota > Metazoa > Arthropoda > Insecta > Diptera > Culicidae > Culex > Culex pipiens. Next base: position 40,795,201 of record NC_068939.1, read on the forward strand.
TTTTAAGAGTTTTTTTGCGAAAATAATTTTTCAAAGTTTATGTCGACCCCCCCCCCCCCTCTTCCACCTACCTACAAAGTTGGCCTAAATAATCAGGGGGCAAAAGAATATTTTTACGAAAAACTTCAAAAAGTAGATGAAAATTTAAGTTTAATCAACTGAAAACCAGTTAAAATTCATATTTCCGCTTTATAATCATATTCAGCTTGTTTGCACTCCTTTGAAAAGATTTTAAATTTTCATGAAATACCAATGGACAGTCTCACGAAAAGTTTTTTTTCGCGAAAAAAAAATTCCATCAATACCTCGATAATTTCAAAACTAATGATTGGAAAGCAACTGTACGCCTGTAAAATGCAATTTAAAACACTTTTTTCATCCAAATATCCCCCCCCCTCGACTTTGGTCAGAGCCAAGGGACATAATCTTCAAAAATATTTGCAACGGCCTAGGTACCCAAGTAGCACTCATAAGTTGTCGACTGTTGAATAATAGTTAGATCGCTGTTTTTCACCAACATACGAGAAAAAATGTCAACGTTAGTTAAATATCAGTTTGTTTCACTACTTGTATAACTGACTTATGTAACTCATGAGATGTGTGCCATACAAGTGTTAAAACACAGTCAACTTCACTCTTTTCCAACTTTTACACAAAACATAGGGAATATGCACTCGCTCCTAACTCCATCCAATTTGCTGATTTTCACTATTAAAACAATTTATTTTGGAACACTTTTGATAGAAATTTACTTGCTCACTTCCTATTGAGCTATTTATCACTTTATTTCACTCGAAAACACTTTTTATGAGCTGTAATTGAACGTCAAAGTGCTGATATGCCACGATGCTGTTCCCTTATCTGCAATGTTTTACTCGAAAACAGTTTGTTGAATAAAAACAATATTGCACTGTTTGTTTCACTGCTTATCTAACATTGTCATGTGACGGCATCTTCAAAAAAATGGGCGTGGTCAACCATTTTATAAATAACCTTAGGATTTCTCGCTTTGTTACACAAATGTTTTCGGAGAATAGATTATAAAACTGATGCTCAACATACATATTCAACTTGACATTGCGTGTTGTTAGGTGTTAATTTGTACATGAGGAATTTAGAGTTTCAAAAATGTTGATGTATTGAAGATTGCAATAGTTTTGATTGTTGCCTGATTCATTTGTGAACATATCGCTGGTAAAAGCTACAAAAATTATCAGCTTATAGAGTTTATGATAGAGAAAACAACAAATAAAAATCATACCGATTTTCAATATTACTCCGTGGTACGTTTCTCGAAATGACAGTTGAAACGGTTTGTTATAACAAAGTTATATAATGGAGTTACAAAAACTGACTTGAAACAAACATATATAACTTCAATTCCAATAACAGCCTTTGTTCTTTAGCTAACAAAACAGACAGCAACCTTCTTATTGACGATTAGGTCAGCTTATTTACTATGAAGCCCCGTGGAGTAATGCGGAAGAGCGCCTGGACCTGCCGTGGAGATAACAACAAGTCTTCGAAGTCGTCGGATCTAATCTTGGGAAAGAGGAAGTTCATCAAAAAAGGAAAATCTAAAAGTTCGCCATGCAGGAAATTTCACACTAATCACATGCGCGTCATGATTGTTTTTGTTTTTTTAAATTCAATTTCGAATTATTTTAAATAAATCTTGCAGAAACAGGCGTATTTTTTTTTATTAGCATAGTCGTTGATTGAAATTCTAATAGGAAATGTTTGTTTACATGTAAGTTAGTCGACGGTTAGACAGCTGTTTTCAATCTTACTTTCCTTTCCAGTGTACGCTTTGGTTTGACAGCACATCCGTAAACCACGCCCCCTTTTTTCGTTGAATCTCTTGTTAGATATCACAGTGTTGTAAAATACATTTGTACAACTTATTCTGATAACTTGCATCTTTTTCTGGCAAGTTATACAATAAGAAAAAGTGCGCTTTTTCCAGTTCACAGGAGTTGTAGAACAAGTTGTGATAACGAGGCGGATGGGTTATACAACCAGTTAGGAAATACGTTTATCTGACAGAGTGTGTTGCTTGGGTAGTTTTGAATAAAAATTGAGAATTTTCAAAAAATGTTGTTGTTACATTCCAAATGTATGAAAAAGTCCCTATCATCCGATCATTTAATACCAATATTGCAAAATTTGAAATTTTGAGTATTTTTCAGTATTTTCAAAAAAAAAATGACATTCGAATCGTATGACAAAAACTCGATCATTTGATACCCATATTACAATAACAAATATGTTGAGTTTTTTTCAGAGTAAAAAATTGCTTTTCAAAATTCAGGAAAAATACGTATTTTTGTGAAAATTTTCATGTAACTATAATTACAATGGATATCTGCCTTCATACCGATTTCAAAACACAACACAGAAAAAATGATGGTAATATTCATCAGGAAATGGTGACAGATTTTGTGTAAAAAAAAAGTATAATATTACATCAGAAAATGATGAATTTTTATCAGTTTCTGTTGAATATTCATCAGGTTCACATTTTTACAATTTTTTCAAGTAATATTACTCAAAAAAGTGGTAATAATCAACCTACCATTTTTTATTGTGTATAATTTTTTGATGTTTGCATAATTTTTCATGCAACTATAGCCAATGTCTCCCAAATAGCTAAAATCCTATAAGATCTGTGCTTCAGTTATGCACGCTTCGGTTTTGTATCCCCCATATTTGGTGCTAAACCGAGGCATGACTGTATTCTTATTTTTGTAAAAAATTTATATTTCAAAATAATCTATTCTTGGTTTTGGTAATATTTTTGTGAGTCTTTCCAATCTTTTAAACAAGAACTGTTTACATAATTGTTTTAAGAGCACCGTCTTTACTCAAACATATTTCTAATAATTTAGTATCCTTTTGAAATAATTTGTTATTGTTTCGTTTTGAGTTTTTCAAAATGATTCAAAATGAAGGCCCTTGAAAAATAATTTTCAAAAGAAATTGGACGTGGGATTGAATGGCGTCATTAGATTTTGAATTGGAATCAACTTTGCGGTCATTTTGCGCAATTTTTTCACATAGTTTAAAAAAATTATGTCAGTATTGCAACTGGGAATTTGAGAAAAAAATATTAATATTTAACTCTGGAATACGCACTTTCGAATAACCCTTTTACATTCCAGTACATCATTAACGATTGGCTCCTGCCGGGCATAGAGCGGTACAGACAACGGTACGGGGATTTGGCCAACATCTGTCTAAACTATCGAACCCAGTTGCAGTACAATCTTAGCGTTTACTCCGAAATCGAGTATTGCACCACTAACGAAACACTTATAAGGGCAACCGGTAAACTTTAATGATTTGTACAATTTAGTTTGAGGTTTACAGGTTTTTGACTTTCGTTGCAGATTTTTGGGATATTGCGTTCTATGCTGTCCTCGTGATGCTATTTCTACTAGCCGTGGCTGCATCTATCTACGACGGAGTGCTTGCCAAAAACAGTGACCACAACCACTATCGGTCACTTCTTGAGTCTAAATGTAGCAATTGCACTCATTCAGTCTGGCTTTAGATAATTTTAACAACTGTTCGATAAATTTTCAGCACAAAATCTTCTCACAGCATTTTCACTCCGGAGAAACATCAACCGACTGACGATCAAGCTCGACAACGACCCGATTCAGAAAAGTTTACGATTTTTGGAGTTCGTCCGGGTGTTGGTAATGACCACGATCACCATCGATCACGTCATCATCGGCATGAGCTTCACCACAATCCAGAACCCCGAGTTTACCGAAAAAATTGGATCGATTCCGATGGTGCAGGCCATCCTGACGCTAATGCCCTTTCAGGTTGACGTATTCTTCGCCATTAGTGGCCTTTTGGTGGCAGTTCAGTTTGTCAAGGTGACCAACGGTAAGCCATTTGCGGGGAAGATGTTCTGGTTGGGCTTGGTGAATCGATATCTGAGGTCGTTGCCGGTTTACTTGGTGGTGCTACTGCACAGCGTTTCCGTGTACGACCTGCTGGAAAGTCCTTCGGCCTACCGGATTGTAGCAACTCCCCGGATCATGTGTCGGGCCAAGTGGTGGATCAATCTGCTGTTCATAAACAATTACTATCAACCGGAGGAGCAATGCCTGATTCAGACATGGTACTTGGCAGCGGACTTTCAGTTGTTTATCGTTGGGTTTGGGTCGCTGATGGTGCTTTGGAGGTGAGAAGTGGGAGATCTAGATAACTGTTGGTGTTTTAATTAGTTGCCTTTGCAGATATCCAAAGCTGCTCAAACCAATGTTTTGCACACTTCTCACTGCTGGATTCATCCTGCCTATGCTCAACGTTGGCTACCATTCTACTTCAGGGATTTACTTCCTATCAAACAAGTATAACCTACTATTACTGCTGAAAAACGGTTCAACTAAAATAGTACCACTTCAGGGCATGTTCGTTCCAGCTGTGGTACGACAAGTGGTTCACCAAAACGTACGTGGCGATGGAGACGCACTGTTTGAGTTACTTTGCCGGAATGCTGGTCGGCATTATCTACCACAAGATGCAGAAGAATGACCTGCTGCTCGAAAAGTCCAGGGTAAAGCCAATTTAACCAACCAGACCGCATCTTCCCAATCTTACACCGCTCTCCTCCACAGCTCTTCAAACCCCTCCGATACAGCGTCTTCCCGATTCTGCTTGCCTTCAGCCTCTCGAACCCATTCTTCCAAACCAACACCGATGACAACCCGTCCTTAGGGACGATCCTCTACAGTGGACTTCAGCGATTGTCCTTCGCGGCCTTTGTCACGGTGGGCTTTCTGGTGCTAATGTTCGCCAATCGGAACACATTTTTCGGCACACTTCGAACGTCCCAACTGTTGGAGAACTCCCTGCTGCGGGTGCTCAGCCGGTTGAGCTTCAGCTTCTATCTGATCCACATGACCGTCCTGAAGACGATCTACGCCAATCTGCACGAGGCCGAGCGGGGCACGGCACTGTTGGCGGTAAGATTTGTGAATTGCATCCTTTTTAGAAGACTTTTAATATCAAAAAAACTTTCAGTTTCAGGTACTCTCGTCAGCCACGGCTATAACGTACTTCCTGTCATTGCTGGCATTCCTCTTGGTGGAGAAACCGTTCGATATTATCTTCAAACAGTTGCTGGAGGGAGGGCGTCCAAGGAAACCACCAAGTAAGTTGAAGATGATTGGATAATTGTTTTTTTAACAATCTGAACTATTTTTTTTTGCAGTTCTCAGCCCGAACAATAGCAACGAGGTTAATGTGACGATTCAGAGAAATGGACATTCGCTTTCTAATGGCAAATAGACGAAAAAAGTTCAATTTCCTATTATGTAATAGAATCCTGCTGAGGAGGATAGTTTTTAGTGCTCATTTTTTTAAAAAAGATAACATCACTCATACTTACAGATCTGAAATAAACATGAACAGCTAATAAAAGACAAAAATGGTTTGATTGCGTTGCATTTATTTTCAATGACCTTTGACATTACCTTCACTAGCAATTTCTCTGCAAAGGATATAAAATTAAGAAATCACACGACATGCGACATGAACACTCCCCGATCACTGTTGGGTTACGAAAAGATGCGAAAGTAGAAATAAAGATAATTGGGAGATTGACCATTGTGAAATTTATTGTTTCGTTGAATCTTATAGCAACGCAATTAAGGGTTGGGATTTGGCAGAACGAACATTTATTGGAATTAAGATGTTTAAAAACCCTTTTGAACCATTTCAGCCGAGATTTTTTTTCAATTCAAGAAATAGGTTTCACAAAATGCTTATAGTTAAATTACTGCAATGCAATTAAATAAGATTTAAAAATATAACTATACACGCCTTTTTTTAATTACTCTTAAAACTATCGTTTTTTTCGACTTTCAGTTTGAACAGAATATTTAAAGTGTCCCATTTATCTGAAAATAGCTAAATAAAAAATTTAAAATTATTTTACTTGTCTAAAATCGTCGATTAAAATTTAAAAATATAGTTAAATGTTTATATCCGATTTCATAAGACAAACATAAGTATTATTATTTGGAAATAAATAGCAGTAAAAATGTATTAAATACTATTTGTTTCAATAAACAAATTGCATACAATTTAAATTTTCATTGTTTAAAACAATATTTTTTCGATACAGTCGTGCCTCGGTTTAGCACCGCATATGGGGGATGCAAAACCGAGGCGTGCATAACCGAGGCACAGAGCTTATGGGATTTTGGCTATATGGGAGACATTGGCTATAATTCTATGAATAATCATGCAAACATCAAATAATTATAGTGTTTTGGAATCGGGATGATGTCAGCTATCCATTAAAATTATTATTCCTTGAAAATTTTCACAAAAATACGTATTTCTCCTGTATTTTGAAAATGCATATTTTTTTCTCTAAAGAAACCAAAAATATATTTTTATTGCAATATGGGTATCAAATGATCAGGTTTTTTTTCATACATTTTGGATGTAACAATAACGTTTTTAGAAAATTCTCAAAATTTTCACAAAACTACGTATTTTTGAAAAAATACTCAAAATTTCAATTTATACAATATGGGTATCAAACGATCGGGATTTTTTCATACATTTCGAATGTAATAACAAAATTTTTAGAAAATACTCAAAATTTTCACAAAACTACGAATTTTTTGAAAAAAGTACTCAAAATTTCAATTTTCACCATATGGGTATCAAACGATTGGGATTTTTTCATACATTTCGAATGTAATTACAACATTTGAGGAAATACTCAAAATGTTCACAAAACTACGTATTTCCGAAAAAATATTCAAAATTTCAATTTTCACAATGTGGGTATCAAACGATCGGGATTTTTTCATTACATTTCGAATGTAATAACAACATTTTTAGAAAATACTCAAAATTTTCACAAAACTACGATTTTTTGAAAAAAGTACTCAAAATTTCCGTTTTTACAATGTGGGTATCAAACGATCGGGATTTTGTCATACATTTCGAATGTAATTACAACATTTTTAGAAAAAAACCCAAAATACCCAAAATACCCAAAACGGAAATTTTGAGTACTTTTTTCAAAAAATCGTAGTTTTGAGAAAATTTTGAGTATTTTCTAAAAATTTTGTTATTACATTCGAAATGTATGAAAAAATCCCGATCGTTTGATACCCATATTGTAAAAATTGAAATTTTGAATATTTTTTCGAAAATACGAAGTTTTGTAAAAATTGGAGTATTTTCAAAAAATATTGTTTTTACATTCTAAATGTATGAAAAAATCCCGATCGTTTGATACCCATATTGTGAAAATTGAAATTTTGAATATTTTTTCGAAAATACGTAGTTTTGTGAGAATTTTGAGTATTTCCTCAAATGTTGTAATTACATTCGAAATGTATGAAAAAATCCCGATCGTTTGATACCCATATTGTGAAAATTGAAATTTTGAGTACTTTTTTTCAAAATTTCGTAGTTTTGTGAAAATGTTGAGTATTTTCTAAAAATGTTGTTATTACATTCGAAATGTATGAAAAAAAACCGATCGTTTGATACCTATATTGTAAAAACGGAAATTTTGAGTACTTTTTTCAAAAATTCGTAGTTTTGTGAAAATTTTGAGAATTTTCAAAAATGTTGTTATTACATTCGAAATGTATGAAAAAATCCCGATCGTTTGATACCCATATTGTGAAAATTGAAATTTTGAATATTTTTTCGAAAATACGTAGTTTTGTGAGAATTTTGAGTATTTCCTCAAATGTTGTAATTACATTCGAAATGTATGAAAAAATCCCGATCGTTTGATACCCATATTGTGAAAATTGAAATTTTGAGTACTTTTTTCAAAAATTCGTAGTTTTGTGAAAATTTTGAGTATTTTCTTAAAATTTTGTTATTACATTCGAAATGTATGAAAAAATCCCGATCGTTTGATACCCATATTGTATAAATTGAAATTATGAGTATTTTTTCGAAAATACGTAGTTTTGTGAAAATTTTGAGAATTTTCTAAAAACGTTATTGTTACATCCAAAATGTATGAAAAAACCTGATCATTTGATACCCATATTGCAATAACAATATATTTTTGGTTTCTTTAGAGAATATGCATTTTCTAAATACAGGAAAAATACGTATTTTTGTGAAATTTTTCATGAAATGATAATTTTAATGGATAGCTGACATCATCCCGATTCCAAAACACTATAATTTTTTGATGTTTGCATGATTATTCATAGAATTATAGCCAATGTCTCCCATATAGCCAAAATCCCATAAGCTCTGTGCTTCAGTTAAGCACTGGTCCGTGCTTAACCGAGGCAGCTGAACGGTGCAAAACCGAGGCGTGCAAAACCGAGGCACGACTGTATACTTTTTTGAGTTAAAATAGAAGAAAAATCAACAGAGCATTTAAAAAAAAAAGATTAAAATTTATTCTTGATGTAATGACTTGGGTTTCAAAATATCAATTTAATCTGACAAATCATCCCTTTTCTCTAATTGATGATCCCTTTGCAATCTGAAAATTTTCAGCTTGAAAAATCATTTAGCTTGGATGCCTAATATATAAATAAGTGTAAAAAATCATTCTGATTGTTAAACATAAGATTTTATGGGCTATTTTAGCCAGTTTCGCACTCCGTCAAATTTTGTATTTTCGATTAGTGGACCCCGTAAAAATTGCATTTTTTTGGCGTGAAAAATCAACAAGCTATTTATCACCCATCATCTCCACCGACGGTACATATTTTAAATTGGTAAAATTAAAATGAATGACCAACTTTCTGAGAGTTCAGATATTTACACCAAATTCTTAATTGAGGTTTTGGTTAGCTTCTGTTTCTACATTTTAGACTCGATTATACGAAGCCTCGATTATCCGATGTTTCGATTATCCGAAGGTTTGTATGGTACTTCGGATAATCAAATCTTGAGAAATCACAAATTTTCGTATTTTTTTATTTCTTTTTTTTCAACTTCAAATGCAAGTTCCGCGACCCCATTTGAGTCAAATCTGACTGGTTGGTTGCCATTTTAGCTACCATTATGGATTTCAAAATTTTTAATCACTTTAGATTAGTTTAGAGTAGTTTAGGGTTCAGCTAAAGCTCATATTTACAGTAAAAAAAAAGACAGCGACATTTTTTTTTTTGCAATTCCGTCGTGAAACAACTTACTTTTTTTGTCATTCTCGAGCGATGAAACGGCCTACTTTTCTCTACCAAAAAAAAGCAGAATTGAAAATCAATATCTTTCAATACCAGTGTCGAAAAGTTTAACTTTTCAGTACTGAAATGGGTGCTAAAAAGTTGAACTATTCAGCACTAGTATCGAAAAGTAACAATTTTCAATATTTTTTTGTTTTGATCGGTGAATTTACTTAACACATGGACGTTTGGCATAAAATTCCATTCAAAACGCGTTTTTTGAAATTGCAAAAAAATTTGTAAGCAACTTGTTGCAAAGCTAGATTTTTTCTTCTTTTCTTCTTTTTGCAACTTGTTGCATAAACTACTCATTCATGATTCGATTATCCGAAGTGAAATTAAGGTAAGGTAAGTCTAGACTGTATTGACATTTTCATGAACAAAAAATTAAATTTAAACATCACAGCATTTAAAAACATTATTATGAACATATATTGGAGAACTATACATTATACAATAAATATTTGTAAAATTGTTTCGCTCATCTCTCGATGCTCGGTGATAGCACTCTCTGTTGATTTTTTTTAAGACACCGTCATTAATCACACTCTGAGAACCACGAATATGCAGAGCTGCCGGTTTTCATTCATTCATCGTACTACGTCCCTACCTGTGCTACGTCGTTCATTTCATTCACAACTTGCTGTCGACCCGGTTGAGGTTGTTATCCAATGTGACGACGTGGTTAGTTGCGCCTAAAAGAAGACTCACAATTCATTTCATGAGTCTTAACACATTGGTTGATGAATCTTACCTTCTCTCGCCTGGGGTCGCTTCCCGCTGCTTCCACCACCAAGTAAATGCTTGAATATGATATCGAACGGTTTCTCCACGAAAATGTACGCTACCAGTGCTAGCACGTACGTTATCAACGTTACCGAGGTGAAAACCACGATCTTGGGGGAGAAACAACAATCGATCAGTTGGAGATCACTTGATGAACATCTTGTAAGGACTTACCACCAACGGGAACGATATCCTCTGCGCTTCGTGCTGGTTTCCGTAGACGATCTTCATCACGCTCATGTGGATCAGGTAGAATCCAAAGCTGAGCCGTCCCAGCACTCGGTAGAAGGCATTCTCTAACAGCTTGGACGATCGCAACCGACCGAAAAAGCTGTCCCGTTCGGCGAACATGAGCAGCAGGAAACCGACGACCAAAAAGGAGGTGACCACCAGCCGATGAACTCCCGCGTAGAAGGACATCCACAGCGAAGGTTTGGCGAAATTGTACTGGTGGAACAGGGGCGCTGGCAGGCAGAAGGCAACCAGCGCTGGGAAAACAAAGTACTGCAACGTTTTGTACAGCTTCGACTTGGCCAACAGGAGGTCGTTCTTTTGCATTTCGTGGTACATGAAACCGACGAGCATTCCTCCGAAGTAGCTTAGACAGTGGGTTTCCGTGGCTTGGTAGCTTAGCGTGAACCAACGGTCGTACCAAAGCTGGAAGGCGTTTCCCCTGGAAGTTGGATTGTAATCAATTGTCAATTAACACACAAAAATAACTTTTGAGTACTTGTTGGTAATCAGCATTACAGCGTCCATAGAATAAAAGTAAATGTTAAGCATTGGAAGTGCCATTCCGAGGACCAACAGTATGTAGAAAATCGGTTTCATTAGATTTGGATACCTCCAAAGTATCATCACGATTGCCATCCCAAAGATAAACAGCTGAAAGTCGGCTGCCAAATACCACGTGTGAATTAGACACTGTTCAATGAAACATTAATTTAAAAAATATTTATCTTTGAAGTTTAACTGTTAAGTTTTCTCTTACCTGCTCCTCCGGCCTATAGTAGTTGTTCAAAAACAGTGCATTAATCCACCACTTGTCCCTGCAAATGGTCCTCACCATCGGCATAATCTTGTACGCCGAAGGACTAACCTGCAGCTGGTCATAAACGGACACTGAAAAGAGCATCACCAGCGCGTACAACGGCAGCGAGCGCAGAAACCGATTGACCACCGCCATCCAAAAGTGCCCCACCGAGAACCGTTTTCCCTCGGTGTACTTAACAAAATGCACCGCCAGCAGCAGGCCACTGATGGCGAAAAAGATGTCCACCTGAAAGGGGACCAACGAGAGGAACATCTGCACCCCAGGCATCGCCGACATTCGCTCAAACACCTCCGGGTTCTGGCTGGTGGTCATTCCGACGCCGATTCCCACGTGGCTCATCGTGATGGTTGTCATGGTTAGCACTCGGATGGCGTCCAGGAAGCGAAGATCCTGCTGGAGTGCGTTCGTTTGCAGCTTGATCGTCAGCCGGTTGAGATTTCTACGCAGTGAAAAGCATGTTAGCACGGAATCGGTCTTGCTTCCCAGCGGTGTCCGGTAGTGGTTGTGGTCGGTGGCCAGTTTGGCGTCGTACACGGAGGAGGCCACTGCCAGGATGAACAGCAACACGATGAGCGTGTAGTACAGGACGTCCCAAAAGTCTAAATCTCTGCTTGAGGTTGCGTTCGTTGTGCAATGTTCAATCTCGGAGAACACAGTCAGGTTGTACTCGGATTGCATGCGATAGTTTTGGCAGATGTTCAGTAGCTCGCTATACTGGCTTCTAAACTGCTCGATGTTTGGCAATAACCAGTCGTTAATTATGTACTTAAAGAAAAACAAAGAATGAAAAAGGAAAAAAATAATAAAAAGACCATGCGTCTCCATTACGACATAGAACATAAAGTGACATCTATGCAACGAAAACGACGAACCCTACTTTTATGCGCACTTTTTAAAGCTTGTTTTTTTTTTATACAAAAAGTTGATGTGCAGGAGTCACATAATCATTTCAAAAATTTAAACTTCGTATTCAATTCTACGTCAAACCAGAGAAGGATCTAAATCAAATCATACGACCTTTTTTTTGTTTGGCGTTTAGTGTGGTCCTAGCCAGGGCGGTCCAAAAAACAAAAATATATATATTTTTTTTCAATTCACATGTCTCCGAGCCGCTGAACTAATTTTAGATGGCGCAAGAGCAGGGTTATTAGCTGGACTTTTATGTAAACTGAGAAAAATAAGTCTTATTTGATCAACAACAAGATTTGTTTATTTAAAAACCAAGATTTTGGTTTATTCATTGCTAAACGCCAAAGCTACTTTTTTAAACAACAAACGACTGTTGTGAAATTGATTATTAATTTTTTTTTCGATTATACAGTTGACTCTCTGGCTATCGATCTTTCTCCTTCTGTCAATAAATTTTTCAGTCCCTTCAAGAAGCATGCTTTGATTTTTCGTTTTATAATTTGATAACTCCCGCTCTCAACGGTCACTTCAATATCGACAACGGGAGAGTGTACTGTATTCAAAAAAAAGGTTGTTGTTTTAATCATCAAAAAAAACTTGAATCATACCTCGTACAGGCTGATCGTACAAAATATTATACTGCTTGTAATAATACTAAAAAGTTTCTTTCCTTAGCATAAGGTTTCGGTCCTCGTAAAATTTTTGAAAATAATTTATCGGATTTCGGTATATCAATCGACCTTAAAGTACTATACTTCTCTATAGAAACAAAATCCAAGTGTTTTTTGCTGGAAACGTGATTAAAATACGCAACTTTTGACACTCAAATAAGAATAGGTCATCGCTAAAAATGTTCAAAACCCCACTTTTTATTTTCAAAAAACTATGTCCCAGAATCCTTTTAAAAAATTCACCATTTTTGGATATTTTAGGCCGTTGCAAATATTTTTTTGAAGTTTATGTCCCTCAGCTCTAACAAAATCGAGGGCAAAAAAATTAAAAAATATATAAATTGAAATTACAAGCCTAGGTTTCAACATTTGGATGAAAAAAGTGTTTTAAAATGCATTTTACAGGCGTACAGTTACATTCCAATCATCAGTTTTGATAATATCGAGGTATTGACGGAAGTTTTTTTTCGCAAAAAAAAAACTTTTCGTTGGACTGTACATTGGCATTTCATGAAAATTTAAAATGTTTTCAAAGGAGTTCAAACATACTAAATATGACTATAAACGCGGGAAAATGCATTTGAACTGGTTTTCAGTTGATTAAACTTTAATTTTCATTAAAATTTTGAGGTTTTCGAAAAAATATTTTTTTCCCTCCGGATTATTCAGGCCAACTTTTCGACATAAACTTTGAAAAATATTTGCAACGGCCTTACGTCAAACATCCAAAAAAATCACAGAAAAATAGGTTCAGCTGTGAGCTTTGTAATCCAGAGACCTTCAAATCAGCAAACAAAATTTTCATTTGATCTGTAAGTGTACTCAGCTATGTTTTTGAAATGTCTTGGTATTTTTCATGCGAAGCTCAACTAATCACCTTTTATTTGAAATGTGGCGAGCTAAAATTGGTTCAACTGTTTCAAATATTTTTCAATCGATTTTTTAGTTTTTTTAATGAAAATTGGAATGAATGATTTATTCATTTTCATCATAAATTTTGTTTTGCCCCATTATTAAGGCTAATGCCAATAGTTTTAAAAGTTTTTGTCCCTAGGCTCTGGTCGGGGTCGAGGGAAGGGCAAAAAATATAAAAATTGAAATAACAAGTTAAAGTTTCAACATATGACTTAAAAAGGTGCTTTAAAATGCATTTTACACTAGTTCAATTGTTTTGCAATTATTAGTTTTCAAAAATCGAAACGAAAAAAAACTTTTGCTGTACTAAACATCGAAAAATTTAAAAAATTCATAAGATTTTAAAATTATTCCAAACATAGTCAAAATTACTCTAAACGTAGGGGATTTTTTTAAATTAATTTCAGGTGATTGCACTCAACTATCCATTGAAATTTAGAAGTTTTTTGAAAACGCAATCCAATTTTACAAGCATTCTTTGTCGGCTCAAAATTTATCAAAATCCAGAAACTGTCGTTAAGCTCTTAGTAATGAACATTTCCACACGTTAAACTTTAAGCCGCATGACTAAGCACGGTCAAGCGCAGAAAGTCACTCAACTCTATCCATCACCGGCGTCATTACCTTAAACTCCACATCAAATTCGGGCTGCCAAAACCGTTGCTGATCGCGCAAATTTTCCACCAATTTTCGGCACGCCTCCACACAAACACCACGTGTCAGCACATCGTGCTGGTACTGGTACGCGTACTTGGAGTACTTCTGCAAGATGGAAATCCTTGAGATTGTTGAACGGTGTTCTGGTTTAGCTAACACTTTTAGACACTTGCTTGAATTGATCTCCAGAGTGGCGAATTTTCATCGGGTTTCACGACACTTTTCACGATACAAAATGCTCCCTCAGGATCTGATCGAAGACATTTGTCGATACTTTCGTATTGGAACAATGGTGGCATTTGATGGTATTCACTCACTAAAAAGATTAATATTTTGTTGAAAAATACTTTTCCTGATTTTTTTCAAAAACTTGATTTGTCTCACTATTGTAATCCACTAAACTCCACCCATTAGCCACCGGAAGGTGCTGGTTCGTAACCAAGGCCAGCATTAAAGATAGCCACGATTTGCATCCCATCGTGCACAGTTAAACTCTTGCACTAAGTTACGCACTAAACAACTGCTTCTTTCTTTTGCCTAGCTGCAAGGTAGTCAACGCGTGCCCGATCATCCAAAACAGTTCTGCTGCTGCTGCTGGAGATTTAAACATCTGATCGCTGCGCAGTCGTCCAACGGACTAAACTCCGCTGATCCAGCGGGTGACTACTAAGTACTCGTACTAGTTCCCAGTTAGCACGGAGAGAAATGTTCTAATGCAGTTTTACGACTGTAAAATTATATTGAGAGCGTCTCGAAATTATCGATGATTCGTCAAGTAATTTTGCACTACTTTGAAAAATCGCAAATAAATATACAGTATTTCAGAGTAGATGTTCTACCTTACACGTAGAACCAAGTTCAACAACAAACCGTTTAGTACAGTTTCGTTCCGGTCCGGTCCAGCCTCTCACTTTATTCACGTGGAAAGTTTTCGCGCAATGCTGCTGCTACAGGCGAGAAACGTCCGGGATTTGCATCCCATTGATAGTGTGTACTCAACATTCTCTGGCTGAGAACCCGCGGAGAAAAAAGAGCCTTTTGTGAGAATGAGCAAATCCCCCCGGAGCGTCATCGGGAGACGCGCCCCATGACTAATTTAATTGCTCCACAACGATCAGTAATGACGAGGTTTGTTTATTTTGCTGGAACCCATTTGCATGGTATACAATCACACATATTGAACTGCTGAACATTTTATACCTCATTTAAGAACTATCAACATCATTTTTTTTAATGATTTTCACATTTTCAAAAATGGTCACTCATGGTCACTATTTTAAAAAATGAAAAAACTGCAAATTTTTTGCTGAAATCAAACTTTCGTTGGCTAAATCTGCACTGCACTTTTTCGAAAAATTTGTATTGTACTTTTTGATTGCAAATTTAAATCTACGTTATCCCACCGGAGGTCGCGTACGTGTACTTTGTACACAGTTTGTAAGGGCATTTGTAAAAAATGCAAAAACACGCGACTTCCCGAAGGTTATAAAAATCAGGTCAAAAAAATCTTATGAGTACTTAGCTTTGGCTACTCAGGGTTCCTTCCAAGAATTTAGAAAGTTCAGTATTTTTTTTCATTTTCATCTACTTTTTTGTGGTTTGTGTAATTTGATAATTTATAATTCTTTAAATAACTACTAATTTCCTTTCCTATTAATAACCACAATAAACGTATATAAAAGACTGTCAAAAGAAGACAATTTGTATGTTAATATTCGTAAAAACTGTCCCTTGGGAAGATTTTTTTCTGATCGAATTGGTGTCTACGACAATGTTGTTGGTTAGGATAAGGACTTTTCAGTCACAATAGGAACACGAAAAACAACTTCCCGAGACGAGTCGTTTGCAAGATTTGCTACTGTAGATATCATTTTTTGAGAAATTGTCATACAAAATTTCAAACATCTTTTTGAGATGCAAAATCAAATATCCGATCGACACATTTTTTGATAAAGTGCACCGTTTTCTGGTTAGGGACCATCCACAAACCACGTGGACACTTTTTTGATAATCTCAACAAGTTGCAAGTTGGAGTAAAATTTTTCGAAAAATGTTTAGTTTTTTTTTTGCAATTCGAAAATACTTGATAAAGCTAAAGCGGTTCAGCAAAAAATCGAAGAATTGAAAAAGATTTTTATTCAAATCTTCGATAATATTATTTGCATTTCTTTTATGAAGTTTGCAAAAATGAACACTTTTCGAAAGTAAATTATAAAAAAAAGTATCACCTCACATTGTGAGCAAATCTTATGTTTTTTTCATGAAATGTTATTAACAAATATCGTTTTCGAGCAGGCAAAATAAAAATATCCAAAATATTTGCCTTCCCGTTTGTAATCATAGTAGCCAATGTGTTATGCTGAAAACGCTTATACTATACTAACATTATTGAAAATTCGTCACTTTTTGTTTACTAAAATGCAAATATCTCGGCTTTGCGTGGACATAAATTGAATGTTAAAAAAAGCAAAATGATTTCCGTAAAACTTCCTATAAGCTGAATGCATAAGTAAAACTTCCTATAAGCTGAATGCATAAGTTTTGTCTGCAAAATTTTTTGACTCGTTTTGGAGAGCGATTTTCCAATTTTTTTAGCTAAAAAAAATGTCTCCCTAAAACGCCCTGCCCAAACACAAGCTTTTATGGATTATGACTCTACATGAATTTGTTTAGGGGACATTAAACTATAACTTGAAGCCCAAGGCGACCAAATTTGAATGACTTTAGTATGATTGTTACGCACATTTCTGAAAAATACTCGAAAAATGCACTTTTTTCATTCAAGCTCCGCGCGCGAGTTGTAAACCATTTTTGGGAACTTTTTGTTGTATGGAAACATTGTTCCTGACATCCTAATCTATCATTCTAGGGGTGAGCACCAAAGATTTGACAACTTTTCTTTTTTTTTTTGGGACGGCCTACTTACTGCACATCGACAATTCACAAAAATTCAAACAATTTTTGATATTCAAATAGCAGAGGAATGGAATTTTAAATTGATTTTAGCTGATTGCACTTAAATTTCCATTGAATTTTGACGTTTTTGATGTTTAAGAATAATTGAGGTGCTGCTGACACGAAACAAACAAACAGATGAGTATTTTTTTAGGCTTGCTTTTAAGTCTTTCGACCTTTTGTCCATTTGACCTAATGTCATTCGAACTTTTGTCGTCTATTTTCTAAAAAAATCACAATTAGGGGAACTATACCCTTTCTCAGCCTATTTTTATTAACGGCCTATCAGCAGTTTGAACATGAATTAAAGTTTTCATAAAGTTTTTTGACTGTTCCAAAGTAATAAATAGCTCAAATAAAAGTGAGCAAGCAACTCTCCATTGTTGATACATCTCAAAATGTTGATTTAATAGCGGAAAACGGCAAAAGTGATGAGAATTGGTCGAACGGCTTAGTGTGATTATATTTCCCCTATTTGGTATATTTCCCCTATGTATTTGAATTTTGCTGAAAGTGCTCATGAGATAGCTTAGGTTCGCGTTCGTCTTTGAGAGAATATTGAACATATTTGTGAGAAAACATGATGGCATGAGGTAGTCTTTGTAATTAGTATATGGGTTCAAACTCCGGGTTGAGTTTAAGATATAACTTCTAATTCGTTGAAAATGACAGTCATGTTAGTATATCGGGTGCTTTATTTGTATTTAAAACGAGGTGTGATATGTACTAACTAAATTAATGATTCAAATATTTCGTATTTGTCTATTTCAACGAGACTTTTTATTTATTTAGCAAAACCATTTTCAATCTACTAACCTCAAATACGCTTTTTACTGGCCGGTTTGCTCGCCAGCAGATTGGCCACCGGCTGTTCAATCAGCAAGAACATCACCAACCCCAGTCCGTACGACAGCACCAACGTGATTGCCGTGCACAAAATCTGAAGAAAACATCGATTTAGTTCCAAATTTTGAGAGATTTGCGAGGCTGTAGAACGTACCAGCCTGGGAACACCGACGATAACAGGCGATTGAATAGCACTGGATGCTGCCGCCAGAAGCAGAACGTTGTTGTGGTATACGCAGTAGGTTAGCTTTCCCAGGGGTAACAGGTACCGGTGCTGCATTAGTTGTCTCAGTCGATCTTAAAAAAGTCACAGGTTATATAAGGTTAGGGGAAAAAAGTCGATCGACAACATACCTTTTTTGTTAAGTGCCATATTGATCAGCAAAGCTGCTACCGTAAAGCCGAAGCAGTTTTTGACCAGAGCACCGTATGTTGGCATCATCCGGGATAGAGGGTCCATCTTGCCTTCGTAGATGAACAGTGCCGGTAGGTAACAGGCAGCTAGGCAGCACATAGCCAGCAGTTTGACTGCTGACAAGACCTTTTTGAACAACATGCGATTTTCAGAGGATTTGTAACGTTGATACAGTAGTCCTGCCATTATTCCGTAGAAATAGCCGGCGCTGCTAGTATGAAACGGTTTGTACATACGCTCCAACCATTCATCCTCAATGAACAACGGTGTTGATATCCTTGAAGGTGAAACTGTGTTGAAGAAAATGTTGTCAAATTGAACCCTAGGGACTCACCTGATGGCACTGGTAAACAGTGGGGGTAGCTCTCTGAACCACATCTCAAGGCTTGGTCCAGCCAAGTTCAGCGTCACCATGAAGCCGATCCAGTACTTGACGGTTTTTGGAAATCGATGCATCGTCAGAAGGGCAAACAAACCGAACAGATAGAACTGGAAATCTGCGCTCAAATACCAGCTGGCTCGAAGACACTGTTGGAATGATTTCAAAGTTATTTTCTGAACAAACTTTTGCCACTTACTTACAGTTTCATTCGCGTTGATGTAGTTGTTCACAAATAACAGATTGCTCCACCAACTTGTTCGACAATTCTTCGATTCTGAGCCCACAATCCTTTCGTGCAGTGGTCCTAGCTGAATCCGGCGGTACAAGGTAGCTGTCACCAGCATCACTAACAGGTACACCGGAAGAATCCGCTTCAATCGGTTGATCACCTTGTCCCACAGCACGTTCCACCAGCGCCCATCGCATTTGGGATCTTTGTCGAGCAGGTCCAGAAGGTTCACGGTCAGCAGAAGCCCACCGATGGTGAAGAACCATTGCACCAAATTGGGCGTCAGCAGGGCAATGGCTGCCATAACCGGATTCGAAACCGTTTCTTCGACAATTTCCGGGTTTTGCAGCGGTACTCGAACCAGCTCCATGCTGGTGTGCAACAGGATAATCGAGGCCATCGTTACGAATCGAAAGCCCTCCAAAAACAGAAAGTCCTTGCTCTGTGCGGATCTTGGAGGGGTATTCAAGGATTGAAAGTTTCGCGAAATAGACCATATTGTAGCGATGCGGAGCCCTGGAAGAAGTTGAACTGTGACCTCACTTGATATTGTATTCATCGAATGCATACCGATTGGTCCGTGAGCCATAGATTTCTTTTTCAGGTGATAGTCAAGGATCGTACCCACAACTGCCATCCCTGCGAGCAGACAGATAATGGAAATACAAACTACATCCCAAGTATCGAGTGGCTCAGCTGTACGATTAGGTTCATGACAGTATTCAATCTCTGCGTATGCTTCCAGCCCAAAGTCCGACCTGATCTCTTGGTTGACGCACAAGCTCACCACTTCGCCGTACAGCTTTCGGTGATGCGATTGAAACGGGTAGTATTTGCTATCTTTGAGGTACTAAAAAGGATCAAACTTTCTTGATATCATTCAATAAATCAACTCGTGATACATACAGCGAAATCTACTGAAAAAGGTTGAACGACCATATCCTGTAACTGACTTTGGCCAAGTCCTTCAAGACTGCGTGAACATCTCCCGATGCAAAGCGCTCGTTCCAGCAAATTGTAGCGATAATTTCGAGCATTAGAACTGATGTCCTGCAATTTAATTACATTTTAACTTTATCAACAAATTCTTATCAACTGCACTTTTCATAATTTTAACAGACCTGCACCCGATTCCAAACTTCATTCGAGGAATTCGGTTTCACCACCGCCCGAACCATACAGAAGGCACTTCTTTGTTCCAGACACTGTACGTAATTATCGTAGCGATAAAGATCTGGCAATGTGGTCTTGGCATGATTTCCGTTGGCACATTCCACCTTTTTTAGTCCGCCATGTTTTTCCTGCACAACAACTGATCCATCGGATCTAACCAGGGATATTGAAAAGATCGCATAGGAAAAGATGGTACTGATTTGTAACATTCTTTAATTTCACTTATATATGACACAAATTACAACAAACCACCTGTCTTTAGCACTGCCCAAAAGCTTTTGGTTGTTTTAATCGATTTCCATAGTTTGCATGCCGAAATTTTGCGCTAACTCTCCTTTCATTGAAGGTTGCGTATACAATTTGGCTAGGGACTGTCCGTTGATGACGCATCGTTTTGCATAAATTGTTTAAATTCACACTTGATTTTTTTTTGTTAAGCTCACTGAAAACTAAGAATAATATCTGCATCTATAACTTGCAACTTTATACGTTATTTACGAATGTTCCATAACTAGTCAATCAGGAGACATAAAGATCGAATGATAATTTTTATTTTAGGTTTTACATGATTGAATAAGTGAGGCGTGACACAGTGTAGCGCTAATTTTGACAACAGACGTTTTGGAAGCTGTGATCACTGTGATACATGCTTGAAATTAGCACTGATGATTGGGTTGCAATAAAAATACAAATTAAAGTAGTGGCAGAAAATGCAAACACATTAAACTAAATATAAAGAAATACGCCGACTTTTATATGCAATGCCATGACCCCTAAAAAGTGTCATGAAAGCGTGCGGTTGTTTGGGACAAGTACCAATACCTTGATAGCAGAGGTGTGAATTCACGCCGCACATTAGTCTTTAGTACATAACTCTCGAATACTCCTTTTTGCCTTCCTCACCTTACTGAGGAAAGGCTTTAAAGTCACTCGAAAAATGAACTTCTTAATTTGACCTCGTAGACCCACCTTCACGTATACCTATCGACTCAGAATCATGTTCTGAGCAAATGTGTGTGTGGATGTGTGTAGGTGGGTGGACAAAAAATTGTCACTCGATTATCTCCCGACTGGATTAACGGATTTTGACCGTATTAGTCTCATTCGATCCGTTTTGGGGTCCCATAGGTCTCTATTTAAAATCAGCAAGTTTAGTTAAGTACTTCAAAAGTTATTTTAAAAAACGATTTTGGCGTATGTCCGGAAGATTGTAAAAAGGGTGGTTTTGCAAGAAAACCTTTCCAATGAGCCAAAAACATTGAAGATCTGACAACCCTATCAAAAGTTATTAGCACTTAAGTGTTATTTATACAGTTTTTGGAGGCCGGATCTCAGATATGTCAGTAAAAATGATGTCCGGGTCCATCATGCGACCCATCGTTAGTTAGATAATTGAAAGACCTTTCAAATGAGCCTAAAACATCAAGGATCTGACAACCCTATCAAAAGTTACTGGCACTTAAGTGTTATTTATATACTTTCTAGAGGCCGGATCTGAGATATTGTGATAAAAATATTGTCTGAATCTTCCATGTGAACTTTCGTTGGATAGGTTTTGCCTTCCTCACCTTACTGAGGAAAGGCTATAAAATCACTCGAAAAATGAACTTCTTAATTCGACCTCGTAGACCCACCTTCACGTATACATATCGACTCAGAATCATGTTCTGGGCAAATGTCTGTGTGTATGTGTGTAGGTGGGTGGACAAAAAAATTGTCACTCGATTATCTCCGGACTGGATGAACGGATTTTGACCGTATTAGTCTCATTCGATCCGTCTTGGGGCCTCATAGGTCTCTATTTAAAATCAGCGAGTTAAGTACTTTAAAAGTTATGCTAAAAAAACAATTTTGGCGTATGTCCGGAAGATTGTAAAAAGGGTGGTTTTTGCAAGAAACCCTATCATGTTATACATTTTCAGAAAGGTACTAAAAAGACCTTTCCAATGAGCCCAAAACATTGAAGATCTGACAACTCTATCAAAAGTTATTAGCACTTAAGTGTTATTTATACTCTTTTTGGAGGCCGGATCTCAGATATTTCAGTAAAAATTATGTCGGGGTCCATAATGCGACCCATCGTTAGTTAGATAATTAAAAGACCTTTCAAATGAGCCTAAAACATCAAGGATCTGACAACCCTATCAAAAGCTATTAGCACTTAAGTGTTATTTATACACTTTCTGGAGGCCGGATCTGAGATATTGTGATAAAAATATTGTCTGAATCTTCCATGTGAACTTTCGTTAGATAGGTTTTTTTTATCAGACCTTGCCGATGAGCCAGAAAAATTGAAGGTCTGCGAACCCTATCAAAAGAAATCAGTAATAAAAATTGATTTGTTAAACATGTTAAGGGAATTTTTACTGAATGTATTGACTTTATGAATGTGAGGAAGGCACCAACCACCTAAAGGTGGATTAAGTATCGTTTTTTCCTTTACTTTACGGAACTATGTAAGTCATGGCTGATCGTTGTCCTAGTGGCCGTGAAAGCAACAGTCAGTAACAATAAGGAGAACTTAAATTCAGTCAAATTTAGTTCATTCTATGGCAAACAAACAAACTCGCACTTTTTTGTGTTTGACAGTTTGCCAAACTCGCAAACAAAGCCAAATGTATGCAAACTGACCGTTCTGCAAACAAATCGAAGGGTAGCGAAGAAGCCGCCATCTTGGAAGTTAAGATAACAAACACTGAGAATCAGTGTTATACTTATTACTACGGTAACACGATGTTATTCTGTTTGAACAAATGTGTAAAAACAAAACGAAAACTTTTTTTTAATTTATATTTATTCAGTTTTCTTTTCCATGTACATTCATTCCGTTAAAATATTATTGAGTGTCCAATCACACAAATTGAAAACTGTGTAATGCCGATAATGTGTATGCGCGCACTTTTTGATCGACCAAAAGAAAAATGCATTTCAGCTGATAGTACTTTAAATTCCATTGAATTTTTGAAGTTTTTTGAAATATTTTTTGTGCCCCCTGATTTTTCGGACCGATTTTGAAGGGGGGGGGGGGGGGGGGAATGGTGATAAAAACTTATATAAATATTAACAAGCCTTACCCGACAAACTTCGTTCTGCCATTTTTTCGTATGGTGACGTTTTTTGTTTATTTTTTGCTTATTCAGCCTCCTGTGATCAAAATAGTGTTAATTAGTTAGCGTAAGAACACGGAGAAAAAAGAGTTCCCAAAATCGTGAACAAGCGTTCATGAAAATGGGAACCTCGAACAAAGTGTTCAAATCCCATGGTACGATTTTGAAAAACGTACCATGAAATTTGAACACTTTGTTCGTGGTTCCCATTTTCATGAACGCTTGTTTACGATTTTAGGAACTCTTTTTTCTTCGTGAACCTTCCTTGGGCTTATACGAACTCAACGCAACAAAAAGCACCTCGATCCGACGCTCCATATTGAACTGACTCGCGTTCGAACAAAACCGTCGAAATTTTGTTGTGAGCTCTCATTTGACAACCGTTCTAAGGTCGGCTGCTGTCAGTTTGCTTTGGTCGGAATAGGGTTGCCATCCCCCCGAAACAAGTGCAGGCAAACAAACAGAGCAGGTAAACCGCCAAACTGTCAAAAAGTTTGTTTATTTATTGTAGTCTAATAGGTCCTTCAGTTTGCCGTTTCCGGAAAAAAAAAAAACAAAAAATAAATAAAAAGCGTTAACCAATCTTTTTTTTATTTTTTACTTTTATTCTTTTGATTGGCACAACCAGATAGGCCTTTCGCTTTTTTCACTGAAAATTTACCAGCAAACCGGAAGTAGTTTGTTTTACTTCCCAACAGATTAGCCAAGGGTTGCTCGACCAACAGGAACAGAACCAGTCCTAGCCCGTACGAAAGCACCAAGATGCCCACCGTGCTCCCAATCTGCAAAAAAATAGAATTAATCCGTGTTGGGTTAGTTCAACATAAATTGGGATGATGCAAAAAATTAAAGCAATCAAGGACCTACCAACATCGATGCATCAAGTGTTATGGTTTCCCGCACGACAACGACCAACGCCGTCACAAGCACAAAATTTATGTGATACACCGTGTAGCTCAGTTTTCCCAGCGGTACGAGGCAAGTGTGCTCCATAATATTCCTAAATGAGCCTGGAAAAAGAACATCAATCTATGATAACCAGAGACGCTTTCACAAGTATACCTTCTTCATTGAGGGCCGCATTGACGAACACTACGGCAGCCGCTATGCTACATATGTTTTTGGCCACAGAGCCGTAGATTGGCATTGGCCACGGAAGAGGCTTGAGGTTTGCTTCATACAAGAGATACGCTGGTGCATAACAGGCAACTGTAACGACTATTGCTAAAATTGCGATTGCAGAGCGAACCTGGGCGTGCAATTTTGAAAGGATTAGAGTAATATATAGGAGATTGAGCCCTGAAAACATATTTACCTTTTGACTCTCGAGAATCTTTCCAGAGTGTTTGATTTGGTGGTACATCATTCCTGCCATGATACCGTAAAAGTACCCGGCACTACTCGTCTGGAACGGCTTGTACATTTTTTCCATCCATTCGTCGTCAAAAAAGGTTGGAGCCGAAAACCTTCAAAAAGATAAATTTATGAAGAGTTAAGTGGTTGAGAAATTAGAAATATAGCAAACCTAATAGCGTTTGTTGATAGAGGAGGCAGCTGTCTAAACCATATCTCCAAGCCTGGCCCAGCAAAGTTCAGTATCACCATGAAGCCGATCCAGTACTTGGTGGTCTTCGAAAACCTTGTCATCATTAGCAATGCAAATATTCCAAACAGATAGTACTGCAAATCTGCACTCAAATACCAACTCGCTCGTAGACACTGATGGAAAGATTAACAAAATTATGCTCTGATGATAATTCTTTCAATCGGAACTCACCGTATCATTTCCATTGACGTAGTTGTTCACAAACAGCAAATTGATCCACCAATTCGTGCGACAATTGCTCGATTCAGCGCCCACAATTCGATCATACAGTGGTCCAATAGGGATTCTTCTAAATAGGGTGGCTACTATCAGAATCATAAACAGGTACACTGGCAGCAGCCGCTTCAACCGGTTGACCACTTTGTCCCACAGCACCTTCCACCAACTTCGAATGTTGCCAGGATTTTTGGCCAAAAAGTCCAACAGATTCACAGCCGTTAGCAATCCACCAATGGTAAAAAACAACTGCACCAAATTTGTGGTCATTTGACACACAGATGCAAAAATCGAATTTTGGAACGCTTCTTCAAACAGTTCCGGATTTTGCAACGGAATTCTCATCCACATTTGAGCCACGTGAACTACGACAACAACGAACATCGTGACGAATCGTACACCCTCCAAACACAGGAAATCCTTGCCCAGTACGGATCTGGGAGGGGCGGTCATCGAGCGCAGGTTGCGCGGAACTGACCAAACTGTAGCGAGGCGGTGTTCTGGAAAAATGACATGAAACATGATTTGACACAGAAAAAAATCATCAACATACCGATTGATTCGAGATTCGTTCCAAAGTGGTCTCCCAGAGATAATTTCTTCTTCAGATGATAGTCAAAAATCGTGCTTAGAATTGAAAACACAATAACTAAACAGATAACGGCGATACAGATAACATCCCACGTGTCAAGTGGATCCACCCTGCGATTTGGTTCATGGCAGTACTCAATCTCTGCGAAAGCTTCCAGCCCAAATTCCGAACGAAGCTCCCGGTTGACGCACACGTTCACCACTTCTCCGTGCAGCTTTCGGTGGTGCGATTGAAGTGGGAAGAATTTGGCATCTAGAAAATACTAGAAAAAGGGTTCCAATCTCGCATGATTTCAATAACAGATCACTATTCTTACTTTGAAATCCACTGCAAAAGGTTCACCTAGCAGTTCTTGGCGCTCACTATGGCTAAGTTCATTGACGATTTGAAGACACCTCTCGATGCAAATTGCACGTTCCACTAAATTATGGCGATAGAAGCGTCCATTCGAGTAAGTACTCTAAAACGTAATTATTGTTGATTTTATACAAATGTCAACGTTGACGGATAATTGTCTGAACTGAATCTTAACCTTACCTGTATCCGATTCCACACTTCATTGGAGGAGTTTGGCTTCACCACTGCTCGCACCATACAGAAGGTACTTCCTTGCGCCAGACACTGGTCGTAATTGTCGTAGCGGTAAAGAGCGGGTAGTTTGACATTGTCTAAAAAACCTTTACATTTTTTAATTCAAAATTCCCACATTATAAGATTATAATTTCGGCGAGATCATGTTGTCCTTGTTACTAGTCAATATGAGAAACAACGATTTGTTGTTTTACAAGCACTGTGCACGATTGAAAACGTTTTGTTCTGAGTTATAATTTAAAATGTAAACAAATAGACGTGAATGCAAGACTGACAAAAGGTCCCTGATTAAAATTCCCTTTGAAAAGTTGTCGCAATTGCAGGGTGTGATATTTCATATGAAGAGTGACAACATTACACGAAAAGTTTTTGTTAAATATCTCAGGATTTGAATCCGGATTTTGAAATAAGTGTTAAGGTTAAAAGGTGAGGTATGGAATGCTACACAATATGGCGTTCTTAACTCAATTCCTCGCTGTCGTGCTAACTTGTCGCACGTAAATTTAGGGCAAATTTGAGTTCAGAACGCCATTTTGTGCAGCTCATAATGCCTCACCTTTTGACATTCATAGATCCCCAAAATTCGATTTCAATCCTGAAAGATATTCAACAAAATCGAAAAAACGCACTTTGACACTTTACATATGAGCAGTTCTCTAGGATTTCGGTCATTCGATTTTTTTTGTATTTTTTAATCCGACTGAAACTTTTTTGGTGCCTTCGGTATGCCCAAAGAAGCCATTTTGCATCATTAGTTTGTCCATATAATTTTCCATACAAATTCGGCAGCTGTCCATACAAAAATGATGTATGAAAATTCAAAAATCTGTATCTTTTGAAGGAATTTTTTGATCGATTTGGTGTCTTCGGCAAAGTTGTAGGTATGGATACGGACTACACTGGAAAAAAATAATACACGGTAAAAAAAATTTGGTGATTTTTTTATTTAACTTTTTATCACTAAAACTTGATTTACAAAAAAACACTATTTTTAATTTTTTTTATTTTTTGATATGTTTTAGAAGGCATAAAATGCCAACTTTTCAGAAATTTCCAGGTTGTGCAAAAAATCACTGACCGAGTTATGAATTTTTTAATCAATACTGATTTTTTCAAAAAATCGAAATTTTGGTCGTAAAAATTTTTCAACTTCATTTTTCGATGTAAAATCAAATTTGCAATCAAAAAGTACTTTACTGAAATTTTGATAAAGTGCACCGTTTTCAAGTTATAGCCATATTTAAGTGACTTTTTTGAAAATAGTCGCAGTTTTTCATTTTTTTAAATTAGTGCACATGTTTGCCCGGTTTTGAAAAAAATATTTTTGAAAAGCTGAGAAAATTCTCTATATTTTGCTAATTTGGACTTTGTTGATACGACCTTTAGTTGCTGAGATATTGCAATGCAAAGGTTTAAAAACAGGAAAATTGATGTTTTCTAAGTTTCACCCAAACAACCCACCATTTTCTATCGTCAATATCTCAGCAACTAATGGTCCGATTTTCAATGTTAATATATGAAACATTTGTGAAATTTTCCGATCTCTTCGAAAAAAATATTTTTGGAATTTTCAAATCAAGACTAACATTTCACAAAGGCCAAACATTCAATATTACGCCCTTTTAAAATGTTTGTCTTGATTTGAAAATTCCAAAAATATTTTTTTCGAAAAGATCGGAAAATTTCACAATTGTTTCATATATTAACATTGAAAATCGGACCATTAGTTGCTGAGATATTGACGATAGAAAATGGTGGGTTGTTTGGGTGAAACTTAGAAAACATCAATTTTCCTGTTTTTAAACCTTTGCATTGCAATATCTCAGCAACTAAAGGTCGTATCAACATAGTCCGAATAAGCAAAATATAGAGAATTTTCTCAGCTTTTCAAAAATATTTTTTTCAAAACTGGGCAAACATGTGCACTAATTTAAAAAAATGAAAAACTGCGACTATTTTCAAAAAAGTCACTTAAATATGGCTATAACTTGAAAACGGTGCACTTTATCAAAATTTTAGTAAAGTACTTTTTGATTGCAAATTTGATTTTACATCGAAAAATGAAGTTGAAAAATTTTTACGACCAAAATTTCGATTTTTTGAAAAAATCAGTATTGATTAAAAAATTCATAACTCGGTCAGTGATTTTTTGCACAACCTGGAAATTTCTGAAAAGTTGGCATTTTATGTCTTCTAAAACATATCAAAAAATAAAAAAAATTAAAAATAGTGTTTTGCCTTCCTCACTGAGGTAAGGCTATAATCCTGCTCTAAAAATGAACTTTGCAAAAAAACGTCGTAGACCCACCTTCATGTATACATATCGACTCAGAATCGAAAACTGAACAAATGTCTGTGTGTATGTGTGTGTGTATGTGTGTGTGTATGTGTGTGTGTATGTATGTATGTGACCAACAAACTAGCTCATGTTTCTCGGCACTGGCTGAACCGATTTGACCCGAACCTGTTGCATTCGACTTGGTTTAGGGTCCCATAGATCGAGTTTTATACAGATTGAAGTTTCGATAAGTAGTTCAAAAGTTATGTATAAAAATGTGTTTTCACATATATCCGGTTCTCACTTAAACGTATGTAAACTATGTCCGGGTCCATCATCCGACCCATCGTTGGTTAGGTTATCAGAAGACCTTTCCAACGAGCCTAAAACATTGAAGATCTGGCAACCCTGTCTCGAGATATGCCCACTTAAGTGATATTGATGTACTTTTTGGAAGCCGGATTTCACTTAAATGTATGTAAACTATGTCCGGATCCACCATCCGACCCATCGTTGGTTAGGTAATCAAAAAACCTTTCCAACGAGTCCAAAACATTGAAGATCTGGCAACCCTGTCTCGAGATATCCCGACTTAAGTGATATTGATGTACTTTTTGGAAGCCGGATCTCTCTTAAATGTATGTAAACTACGTCCGGATCCACCATCCAACCCATCGTTGGTTAGGTTATCAAAGGAACTTTTCCATGAGTCCAAAACATTTAAGATCTGGCAACCCTGTCTCGAGATATATCCACTTAAGTGATATTTATGTACTTTTTGGATGCCGGATCTCACTTAAATGTATGTAAACTATGTTCGGATCCACCATCCAACCCATCGTTGGTTAGGTTATCAAAAGACCTTTCCAACGAGTCCAAAACATTAAAGATCTGGCAACCCTGTCTCGAGATATGGCCACTTAAGTGATATTTATGTACTTTTTTATTCCGGATCTTAAAAATAGATGAAATTTTTGTACAATTCCATCATATCAGCCATTGTTGGTAATAAGTGAGGAAGGCTCCAACCACATAGGTGGATTAAGTTAGTTTTTTTGTAAATCAAGTTTTAGTGATAAAAAGTTAAATA
Source organism: Culex pipiens pallens (assembly GCF_016801865.2). NCBI lineage: Eukaryota > Metazoa > Arthropoda > Insecta > Diptera > Culicidae > Culex > Culex pipiens. The sequence continues at coordinate 40,824,864 of NC_068939.1, forward strand.
AAAAAATCACCAAATTTTTTTTACCGTGTATTATTTTTTCCAGTGTAGTCCGTATCCATACCTACAACTTTGCCGAAGACACCAAATCGATCAAAAAATTCCTTCAAAAGATACAGATTTTTGAATTTTCATACATCATTTTTGTATGGACAGCTGCCGAATTTGTATGGAAAATTATATGGACAAACTAATGATGCAAAATGGCTTCTTTGGGCATACCGAAGGCACCAAAAAAGTTTCAGCCGGATTAAAAAATACAAAAATTAAAATTGAAGAAAAAAAACCGATTTCGTAGAGAATTGCTCATATGAAAGAAGTTTCTATCTCTTCCATCTGCTCCTAACGAGAAAGTTCTGGACTCACGACGGGGTTCGATACCCTGTCCTTTGGATTGGCAAGCAAAATGCTTTCCACTTTACCGTGGAACATTGGTAGCTGGAGGAGGACTTACACTGATATAGTTGAATCCAAGAATCGGACAAAGAATACTGTTCGGCTAGGGGCCGACTCAGAGAAGACCGGATCCACCGGCGACCAACCTTCAGGGTAGGCAAATGGCAAAAAACCATCGCGAAGCCCTCGTTTGATTTATTACCTTCCAGTTACAGAATTCACTATAATGATGTATGAAGCAATTGTAGATTTTGAACAAACGGACAATTTTGTAGAACATTGTTTTGTTCCAAAGTGAATGCTGTTGACACTAGAGCGTAAACAATGTCTAAAAATGCCACCATCGGCGTCCCTCACTCGCGATGGTGAGGGGATTTTTGTTTACGCTCTAATGTCAACAGCATTCAGTTTAGAACAAAACAATGTTCTACAAATTTGTTCATTAGTAAAATATCTACAAGTGCTCCATACATGATTATAGTAAATTCCTTAACTGGAAGAAAATAAATTTAAAAAGCTTTTTGGAGGCCCATCGGCAAATACCTTCCCTGCCAACCTTCCAGCAGCAACGATGCGGACGAGCGGACCAGAGTTCGGAGGGAGTAAAAACAACTGGGATTTGGTGACTCCTCCAGACGACTTGTCTGGACGGAGGCTGGATGTAAAAGAGGTCGTTTTATTGGTCTTAACTTAACAAGTAACATTTCACAATATTCAAACAACACTCTAATTATCACAGATCGAAAGGTAAATAATAACAAAAACTCCTACGTTGTGTTCTAAATTGACGTTAGATGACGTTTTCCTATATTCACCACACCACACATTTGTTTCCTCTAATTTACACCATGGAACACTAGAGATGTTAGGGTTCCAACAAATACAAATTGAATGCTAGTGAATTTTGGAACTAAACATAATTGCATGCAAGATTGCAGGCTCATTTGAAATTGAATCTAAAATTACCTCGTTAAAATTAGCCTGGGCGACTTACAGAATTCATCCAATAAAAGATGAGAAGAATTGAAAGCTTTCCCATTGAAAATGAGAACACACGACGAATCCAAAAAAACAACAATGCAAACGATCGCTTAGACCATTCAGCTTCCCAAAAATCGTCCAACTCCATCCAAAACTTACTTGAGGACACCGTGGAGATTTTCCCTTAATACACTTAAAAAAGTGGAGCATCAACACTTCCCGTCTTGCGAATCCCTGTCCATGTACCTGGTGCGCAGGGAAGATGGGAGCGGCCGGCAATAGACGACTGCCATGGTGGTGAGAATCTGGTTCAGGTGGAATTGATCCTATTCACAATTATCAATTACTAGGACACTTGGGCTCAGACAATCATCACATCAACAATCAAAGAAGTTTCAATCTTGTCGTGCTATCTTGACACACCCTGAAAATTGATGTAAGTGCGACAATTGCCCTAAGAGATTTCAGGTCAGAACGCGTTTGACATAAGTAAGATCCCAACTACCGAAAACATTTGCAATTATAACTCGGGACTCCAGCAACCAAATTCAACCAGGACTTCAAGACAATGCACAGATTGGCTAACCAAACAAAACGTGATTGTTATTTTTAACATTGCGTTTATTCAAGGTCAAACATTAGAACGCTTTTTTCTCGGAACGTCAAAAATCATTCTGCGACAGAACAACATGATCACGACGATATGTCACTTTCTTACCAGCAAATGCTACTTGTACGTGACTCAATACATGATGAGTGCAACATAATAATATCAATTTAACAATAATCTTGTTTGGTAGGAAGGTAAATTTCTTCGACATATTGTTGTTTTTTTTTTAAATCACGCAATTTCAATATTTAAATGCTCTAGTATCACTAATGCGCTTGCATCATCTTTCTTGAGTTCGAAACAAGAAAACCAAACACTTTTCTTAAGCCCACCACCGCTTTCTTGCACTGCCCACAATACACTGACCAGTGTGTTCACATTCTATTCTAATGGCAGCCAGCAATTAAGATTTGGTAACCGGTCAGTCGAGTCCTTGAAATGACCTAATCAAACTTCTGACAGGTTCACTGGTTGTTTGCTAAAAAAGTTCTGCCCGAACAATTTCAGTGGGTGAAGTTTTGATTTTCAATTATGATAAAGTATCGCTTAGGGATCGTTCAAAACGAGGGGGCGTCTCAATTTTGGACAGTTAAGGTATAAGATGCGTGACAAGGTGGAGGGGAGGGGGTTTCTTGACTTAATTTATGCCTATTGAGCCGATACAAGATGTCAAGATTATTTCCACGACGATTATATGCACAAACTAGAAAAACTACAATTACACATCGCGATATGTAGACTGATATCCGGTCAAAACATAATGTTTAAACATTGAACCAATTTATTACCATAAATTCAAGCGAAACAATAGAAAAGGTCTTAGTCGAATATTCCTAGCCCATTCTCAACGGTTTGAACACAGTGTAGACCCACAAAAACTGGCTACTCAACAATCAACCTGGTATCGTATACTTTGATACTCTAGATTTTTTTTACATATTATTGATATCGCTCGACAGCCCGGCAAAAGCGCGCAGCGAACCGAATGAAAAGGCCAAGTGACGTCAAGAGAAAATGAAGCGCTGCTAACCACCACAACTGTTGTCTTTAAGATTTTATCTTACTTCCTGTAGGTAAAATTTTCAATAAACAAAAAAAAAGATAAAGTGAAATCTACTGTTGAGTGCTTGATATAAGTTTTAAAGGCTTGATATACACACACTCAAACAAAACTCCACTGCTATTGAATAATGAGAAGACTTGGGAAGTTCATTTCCAGCACTACTGCATTTCCTTGCATCTTCTGACAACCATTTGCCAAGCCTCTAACAAGTTTGTCAAAATCGAGTTTTTCAAAAAAAAAAAAAACAAAAAAACGGGAAAACTTTTCTGTGAAAATATTATGTTCTAGAAAGTCCTAATCATAACCTACAACTTTGCCAAAGACACTAAATCGAAGAGAAAATCCCTCCTCAAGCTATGGATTTCCGAATCATTTCATAGAACTTTTGTAGGGACAGGCCCCATGTTTTTTATGGAGACTTACATGGCGAGCAAGGTTGATAACAGTCCAAACCCCAAGCCTGCAAACTGCGTTACAGTGATTTTTGAAGGCCTGGGAAACAGGCAAAATAGTACCAAACATCAATATTCTATAGTGTTTTGGAATCATCAGGATGTCTACCTTAAGAAAAAAATATCAGTACTGTTAATCTTCTGGGCGGGGCTTGGGGAGGAGGGGGTGCTTACTTTAGTAAAACAGTGGAAATTTTTTTTTGTTGAGAAATACACTCATCCGGCACATCAAATTGTATGAAAAGTCATTTTGTATCAAAATCAAACCGATTCAGCAGAACTGGTTCACCCAACCCGTACAAAAGTTGTACCGGTTCACCAAAACTATTTCAAAATGTATCATCCGACATATCAAACTTCATCAAATTGCATGAAAAGTCATTTTTAATAAAAATCAAACCGATTCAGCAAAACCGGAAAACCCAACCGGTACAAAAGTTGTACCGGGTCACCATTACTATCACAAAATGTATCATCAAATTGCATGAAAAGTATGAAAATCAAACCGATTCAGCAAAACCGGAAAACCCAACCGGTACAAAAGTTGTACCGGGTCACCATTACTATCACAAAATGTATCATCAAATTGCATGAAAAGTATGAAAATCAAACCGATTCAGCAAAACCGGAAAACCCAACCGGTACAAAAGTTGTACCGGGTCACCATTACTATCACAAAATGTATCATAAGACATATCAAACATCATCATTATGTATCTAAATCAAACCAAAGCAGCTAAACCGGTTCACCCAACCGGTACAAAAATTGAATTTAAAGAATTTAAAGAATTTAAAGAATTAAAAGAATTAAAAGAATTAAAAGAATTTAAAGAATTTAAAGAATTTAAAGAATTTAAAGAATTTAAAGAATTTAAAGAATTTAAAGAATTTAAAGAATTTAAAGAATTTAAAGAATTTAAAGAATTTAAAGAATTTAAAGAATTTAAAGAATTTAAAGAATTTAAAGAATTTAAAGAATTTAAAGAATTTAAAGAATTTAAAGAATTTAAAGAATTTAAAGAATTTAAAGAATTTAAAGAATTCAAAGAATTTAAAGAATTTAAAGAATTTAAAGAATTTAAAGAATTTAAAGAATTTAAAGAATTTAAAGAATTTAAAGAATTTAAAGAATTTAAAGAATTTAAAGAATTTAAAGAATTTAAAGAATTTAAAGAATTTAAAGAATTTAAAGAATTTAAAGAATTTAAAGAATTTAAAGAATTTAAAGAATTTCAAGAATTTCAAGAATTTCAAGAATTTAAAGAATTTAAAGAATTTAAAGAATTTAAAGAATTTAAAGAATTTAAAGAATTTAAAGAATTTAAAGAATTTAAAGAATTTAAAGAATTTAAAGAATTTAAAGAATTTAAAGAATTTAAAGAATTTAAAGAATTTAAAGAATTTAAAGAATTTAAAGAAATTAAAAATTTCACAAATTACCATCTTTTTCCGAAAATACTCAAATTTTTAAGATATACAATACAATATGGGTACAATATGGGTTCAAACGAAGCGAAATTTTGCATGTTTTATACAAACATTCAAATTGTGTATGCCTCATACAAAATTTTGCGTCGTTTTATACCCATATTGTATATCTTGAAAATTTGAGTATTTTCGAAAAAATACGGTAATTTGTGAAAATATTAGTATTTCAAACAAAAACTTTAATAAATCGAAAAAGCAAACTAAATTTCGCTTCGTTTGATACCCATATTGCCGATTATGAAAATTTTAGCACTTTCGGAAAATACAGTACAGTTAAAAAAAATGTTTTCTTGGTAAAGGCATTGCAAATTTAACATGATAACCATATCATGAATTAAGATTATCGTTTTCTCCCCGACGATTACTATAGAACTACCGTTACTGTTATCGAGCCTCAATAATTGTTTCGCTAACAACCTTTACGGAGAGACTAATAATGTAAAATGCCTTAATTGGACAGCATATAAAAAAACGCGAATAGTCAATTGCTGAAAAAATCATGTTTTGCAACGAGATGAATAACTGATTCCGAAATCTCCTAACTTGATTGTTTTTACCGTCGAGCTAAGGGTCAACTCCCAAAACAGTACCAAAAAGTGTTACTTTTCAATACAAGTGCTGAAACGTTGAATTTTGCAGCACACAAATGGTTGTTGAAAAACACTTTTCAGTAGTGTACCAGTAGGAAGCCATTTTTCCATTCGAGAAAAATAATAATATCACAACGGAATTGCAAAAATATTTTTACAATGCTAGACTTCACCCTAATGAAAACATCCCCCCTCCAATGCGCTGCCCACAAGAACTGACAAGTGTGAATGTTTTCGAAGAGGAATTTGGCAGCTTTAAGGAAATTTTCTTATTCAAAATTCGGCGGTCACGCTAGTGGCGCAAAACATTACGGCTGACCTTTAGCTTTCCTTTTCTTTTCAAAAAATGGTCCAAGTTGATGCCACTAGACCACTCGTATAACTTCACCGTGAAAGATTTGGTATCATGAATTAGTTATTACCTGAAAGCAGAGGTGTAAAGACCATTTTCCATTGAATGTTAGTCATTTTTTTTAGAGGTGGTGCAAAAAGTGCTCTGGCGTGACTGTCGGAAAAATGTGTTTCTCATAATAATAAAAAAAAAAAACAAAATAATATTTACATATGAATTCGAGTACAAAAACTTGCACACTTATTTTCATTGTACTTAAAGGAATCAGAATCCACCAGCCATCCGGCAATTTTGTGAACAAAATCATTATGTTTGAAATGTTCTGATTCTTGCTACTTTCGATTTCTTCTAAAATGTAACGATGATCACAAAGATTTTATTTCATAACAAATGCACTTCTATCACTAGGCAAATGATAACGAGATTTTTCAAATCGGATTACACAACTATTGTTTAAGTTCACGCTTTTGTTTCAGCTCGAGAAGCATTTTGTTGGACTAGTTGATGCAGCGCTCTGTTTTTTCCGCCAGAATATTTCCAGCAAAGCCAAAATACCTCGTTTTGCTTCCCAGCAGATTGGCCGCCGGTTGCTCGATCAGCAAGAACATCACCAGTCCGAGCCCGTACGAAAGCACAGTGACGCTCAGCATGCTAATAATCTGGAATAATAAAGTCGAAAAAAAAACAAAATGAAATTGATTTGCAGCAGAATGAAGTATATGCAGGGTTAAAGGTACAAACCAGCTTGGTCAAGTCAAAGTTTAGCGGATCCCGCACGGCGCCAACCAATCCCGTCAAAAGCAGGAAATTAATGTGGTACACCGTGTAGCTCAGTTTTCCCAGCGGTACGAGGTATTGGTGTTCCAACAGTTTCCTGATTTTTCCTGGAAAGCGAAATCACACGAATTTAAGAATCGATCGGAAGAAAGTTTTATCACAAACCTGATTCGTTGAGAGCCATATTGAGAAAGACCACGGTGAACGCAAAGCCACAACTGTTCTTGGTCACAGAACCGTAGAATGGCATTGGCCACGGAAGAGGCTTGAGGTTTGCTTCGTACATGAGGAATCCTGGTGCATAACAAACAACAATAAAGCTTAGCGACAGTAGTCCGATCCAAAAGCGAGTCTGTATGAGAAATTAGGATTTTTTTTAAACATTTAATACGAGTAGAATAGAGATTACAACGAACTTTTCGATCCACCAGGATCTTTCCAGTGTGTTTTAATTTATGATACATCATCCCAGCCATGATACCGTAAAAGTACCCGGCGCTACTCGTCTGGAACGGCTTGTATATTTTTTCCATCCATTCGTCGTCAAAAAAGGTTGGAGCTGAGAACCTTTAAAAATGATAGCTATAGGAAAGAGTCAAATAGTTTACGATTTTTATCACAAGCAAACCTAATAGCGTTTGTTGAAATTGGAGGCAGTTGCCTAAACCATATCTCCAAGCCTGGTCCAGCAAAGTTCAGTATCACCATGAAGCCGATCCAGTACTTGGTGGTCTTCGGGAACCTTGTCATCATTAGCAATGCAAATATTCCAAACAGATAGTACTGCAAATCTGCACTCAAATACCAACTCGCTCGTAGACACTGATGGAAAGATTTACAACATTATGCTCTGATGATGATGCTTTGATTCGGAACTCACCGTATCATTTCCATTGACGTAGTTGTTCACAAACAGCAAATTGCTCCACCAATTCGTGCGACAATTGCTCGATTCAGCGCCCACAATCCGATCATACAGTGGTCCTAGAGGGATTCTCCTAAATAGGGTGGCTGCTATCAGAATCATGAACAGATACACTGGCAGGATCCGCTTCAACCGGTTGACCACCTTGTCCCACAGCACCTTCCGCCAACTTCGAATGCTGTCAGGATTTTTGGCCAAAAAGTCCAACAGATTCACTGCCGTTAGCAATCCACCGATGGAGAAGAACAACTGCACCAAATTTGTGGCCATTTGCGTCAAAGATGCTATGATCGGATCTTCAAACGCATCTTCATAAAATTCCGGATTTTGCAGCGGCACTCGCATCCACATTTGAAGCGTATGAACCATGACAACAAAGGCCATCGTGGCGAATCGTACACCCTCCAAACAGAGGAAATCCTTACCCAGGGCGGATTTGGGAGGGGCGGCCATCGAGCGCAGGTTGCGCGGAACTGACCAAATCGTAGCGAGGCGGTATTCTGGAGAAAAAAAAGTTAAACATGATACTTGACTTGACACTAATAAAAATCAACATACCGATTGGTTCTAGATTCGTTGCAAAGTGATCATCCAAAGCTAATTTCTTCTTCAGATGATAGTCAAAGATCGTGCTTAAAATTGCAAACACAATAACTAAACAGATAACGGCGATGCAGATGCCGTCCCACGTGTCAAGTGGATCTAATCTGCGATTAGGCTCATGACAGTCTTCTATCTCTGCGAAGGCTAGCAGCCCAAATTCCGAACGAAGCTCCTGGTTGATACACAAGTTCACCACTTCTCCGTATAACTTTCGATAGTGCGATTGGTGTGGAAAGAATTTACTATCAAGTAAGTACTAAGGAAAAGGATCAAATCATTTATCGTGCCATACTAGGACAATTAAAAATCTACTAACATCGAATTCCACAGCAAAAGGTTCCACTAGCAGTTCTTGGCGCTCACTATGACTAAGATTTCTGACGGTTTTAAGACATCTTTCGATGCAAATTGCTCGTTCCACTAAATTATGGGGATAGAACCGTCTATTTGAAATGGTGCCCTGCGAAATAAGTTTCAGTAAATATCAACAACTGAATCTCAGATTCTAAATCTCAACCGACCTGAATTCGATTCCAAACTTCATTAGAAGAGTTTGGTTTCACCACTGCGCGAACCATACAGAAGGCACTTCCATGCTCCTTACAATGAGCGTAATTATCGTATTGATAAAGATCTGGCCATTTCGGATTATCTATTAGGAAGATTTTTGGGATCAACTTGTTCAAATTGAATACAACAAAAAACTACATTCAACTTTATTACTTACCAGCATCATTTCCTTGCACAGAATAAAGCCCATAAAGATAAAAAATCAGTAGTACAACCATCGTGTCTCGCAAAAACTTCAACATGCTGTTGAATTTACAGATAGTTCACACCATTACACGTTGTAAGGCACTTGTATCAATTATCTATTCGTATGGCGTATAAAAACAACAACTTAGTTTTGAACTAAAGCGAACCTCCTCTGCCTTAAGCTGCCCACTATGGACTGGCAATTTTGCTCCGATTCTACCTCTAATTGGATTAATACCCTACGTTTTGACAAAACGCGACAGTTTTGTCCATGAAATTTATTTTGAAAACTTCGCTATACGCGCACGCGCAGCGATCCTCGACGGGTTGAATTGAATTAACTTGCAGAGGTTCAACAAAATATGATCGTGCTATATTGGCGCATGTGCATTTTGGGCTTAAACGAGCTTAGCTTTTGGTTACCAAAATTTCATTTGCACCACTTTTTCAAAATCTTATCATTTGCTGAGAAACATTTGTTGAAACACAATAAAAAATACGTTGCTAGTTGGACAAATATTTTATTTGTTTTAGAGAGATTCAACGAAAACCGTAAGAACTGCTATCAATTGCGACAAATTTCCAAAGGGAATTTGAGTCACTCTTGCATACACATCTACTGTTTACATTTTAGATTAAAACTTCATCCAAATTTAGGAACAATGTACAAAACAGCCATCCAAACAAAGCGTGTTTGTTATTGTTTACTCAAATTCAAACCTGAAAATGTATTTTTTCGAAACTTCGTTCATAAAGCGACATACGACAAGATAGCATCATCGTTCGAACGAATTTAAAAGAAGACTATAATGACGTCAACAAACATCATGCACTGCTGATCACAACCGATATGACACAAGAAGTGTCTGTCTGATTGAAAGTTTTTAAAGACGAATCTTAAATCAGTGCCGATCATGTGTCGTTGTAAACCGGCGATCATCCCGATTTGACCGTGTAATATTTATTTTTAAAGTGTAACCGTTGGTTACAATTCTTCCACGAACCTTCACTTTTAAATTTAATTCCGAAGGGATTTTCGTACCGCTACGAACAAGGCCGTTCTAGACGGCGTCACGTTGAGACGGCATACAATTGGTGGGATGGAAAATGGTGGCTTTCCCTCCACGGAAAATAGGAGAGAGAAGTCTACCTGGTTCGCCGATCCCAAAGATCGGCCACTTTTAATATTCAGGAGTCCGTGTGTTCGGTTGAGTGTCCGTGTCAGTCCGCTGGGACCTCAACGGCGCACGGCTAGTAAATTTTCATACAATAACAGTATTTTGCATGGATATTTTTTTTAACAATTGTTTATCAGTTTTTAAGTAAATATTTTTATGTATTTATTTCCCAATAAAATATGTTGTAGCAGCAATTCGTATTCCTTTCCATACTTCAAATTCATATGGTACACTTGCCCCACCTGAACAAGATTTTTTAAAAGCTCCCAACAAAAATAACCAAATGACAAATCATGCTTTATATTAGGTGCCAATCATTGGTAGGGGCACTACTGACTAAGGAAAAATGGCATTTTGATAAATCGAACTTAAAAACGAAACCTAGGTCTTATTTTGGGCTTTCCAAATGTTATAAGAAAACAAAGGATTTGAAAAAAAACACTATTCAATCTAGTGTCTCGTGGCGTTTACGCCATTTTGGCGGTTATGTGGTAGTAGAATTAGCTAATTACATTGCTAGTAACAATTCCTTATATTGGAAATTTTGGAAATTGTAGGAATAACGCACGGTGCTCAAAATACTGTTAAAGTGGACTCTCTCGTTGTCGATATTGAAGGGACCGTCGAGAGAGGGAGTTATCAAATTTAAGAACGCAAAATCAAAGCAATCTTCTTGAAGGGACTGAAAATTTTATTGACAGCTGGAGCAATATTGATATCGAGAGGATCGACAGCCAAAGGGTCCACTGTATTATGAAAAAAAATGCCATCCGAGATTTTGGGGTCTATCAGTTCCTTACACCATAGCGCATCTCTGTGCAAAAAATAAAAACATTCGCTGATGTAGTTCTCGAGAAACAGCCATTTTAAAATGTTATTTCCGACTTTTTTTTTAGAAAATCTATAAAATCAATACAATTTCACCATTTTAGAGAATATGCATTCTTTAAAAGTAAATGTTTGATTTTTCTTATTTTCTAAGTTCGAATCGTAAAATAAATCCAAAAATGACCTCTGGTATTTTTTGTTGAAAAGTTTTTTACCAAAGTGTTGCCCATCAAATAAAAAATACTCCACCATCATAAAATTTCTTTTAAACTTGCCTCTGTGACCAATTTAAGATTGTGGTTTGACACTTAGAATTTAAATGAAATAGAAATAAAGAAATTATGTTTTTCATAACAAATTACTTTTCAAAAACAGTTCATATTGGTTTCAGCTCTTGAAAAAAACTAAAGCTTTAACTTCAAACTACTTTATGATTTCAAATATTTGGAGCAAGTTTTTAAAAATATGTTCGCAGTTTTTGGGTCTGAGAGGTGAAGTTTTTCAATGATTTTTTAATGGTTCTATTATGCTACAAGCTTTTCAGCTTCATAAATGACTTCAATTGAAACAAATTTCATAGCTCAAAAACACAAATTAATTTACATGATAAATCAACATCACTCCACAATCAGTCATTCATTATTTGTATTTTGTTGTGCTTCATATTTCTCCTATACTATACTTCAAATTGTAATTTCTTATAAAACAAATTGAAAAATTTCTTCTTGTAAAACGTTATTTGACATATTTCATTATACCAATACAATTTTCATCTCATTTGATCTTGGTAAACAAAAACGTAAAAAATCTCAAATTTATTTATCACCAATTATTCTTCAATTAGTTTACCTAAATTGTAATAGTTTATTTTTAATCAGATGCTTCAAAAATTAACGGTGCACATCAACCAAAGCTTTTGCACCAAGATTTTTGTTACAGACATTTTAGTATCTTCAAAACTACGGGAACTATCGTTATGATTTTTCATTTATCCCCTAAAGTACTTTCTACAAAGTTATTTACAACAAAGTTTGACTAATTTTACTAAGTTTGACAATTTTGAAATAATAAGACAACGACTTCCTTCGGTGCATTGCACCCTTAATATCATTAGAAATATTATTTTATTGTTATTAAACTTAACAATGAATTGAATTGAACAAGATTTTGTTGAATTTCTTTATTTACATATTATTTTTCAGAGCATTTAACAAGTTATTCCTTAAAGTTAAGAAAATGTATACTTCCTTAAAATTCGGGAATTCCCGGGAAATTTTCAAATTTTCTGGGAAACGGGAAATATTCTTTTACGGGAAATCCCGGGAATTTTTTTCCCCGAAAAGAGAAAAAGTCTACAAGTGCCCTATTTGATTAAAATACAAAAACAAATGTTATATGTACAATGTACTCAAAATAGTTTGAAGTCATTTTTTTCTTTTTTTTTCAATTTTTCAATTTTTTTTCAAATTCAATTAAAATCTTTCTCCAAAATATCTTAATTTAATTACCTTTCACATGATGGGCACTGCCTACAAAGATATTTTTTATAAATAGTATTTTATTGAAACATAAAAATTATAACAAGTTTTGACGAAATTCATGAAAATAATTCTATAGCATTCATTACAAAATTAAGTAGACTGTACCCATCATGTGAAAGGTAATCGAATTAAGAAATTTTGGAGGGAGACACTATTTATTTCAGAAAATTTAACATATCTCTGCTTATATTGAACCAAAATTGGTTCTTTTTTATGGAACTTGTTCAGAAAACTGTTCTCTACAACGTGATTGATTCTAAAATGTAATGGTCTAATGTGGCAGAGGATTGAAAAAATATTTTTTGGAACCTATTGGGTAGGCTTGGTGATTTTTCACAGTCGAAAATAGCAAATTTCACGGGGCCCTCAATTTCAAAACACCACATTTCACGCAAATTTCGCGGAACGTGAAAAATTTTAAAATTACTCTGAAAATCTTATGTTTAAATCACAGAAACTACATTTTATGCTTCATTATATATTATTCTTGAATAAACAAAAAAATCTTCACTAATTTTGAATGTAACACAAAAAAATCTCTTAATTTCAAAAATAAAATCCAGCTGGTTTTAGATGGCACCTACTTATATTTTGAAACAAAATGTAGACATACGTATTCTTATTTATTGATCTGCTTCGACGTTTTATCAGTTAACGTTTAATTAAATTTCAAATCGAAGCAAAATTTAATTATCCTTTCCAGCCAAAATGAGTAAAACGGTTCGAATTTTCTGCGACATTTAGCCAATTTAAAATTATTTTTTATCTCTCTTTTCAAAAACTAAATTTTAAATCATTTTGACAAAAATAATATAATTTGTAACGAAATCAAAATTTTTATTCAAAATTAGAAAAGAAAACAAAAAAGGTGGTTTTTAAACATCCACTCAAATTCCACCTAAATATCAAATACTTTCACGGGAATCATCCACCCAAATATCAAATATAGGGTAACTATACCCTTTTTCAGCCTATTTCTATTATCAGCCTATCAGCACTTTGATCATGAATTACAGCTTTCATAAAGTGTTTTTGACTGTTCCAAAGTAATAAATAGCTCAAATAAAAGTGAGCAAGCAACTCTTCATTGTTGATACTTCTGAAAATGTTGATTTAATAGCGGAAAACGGCAAAAGTGATGAGAATTGGTCGAACGGCTTAGAGTGATTAAAATAGGTATATTTCCCCTAGTTAAAGTTAAACAGGACTCAAAAATCTGACATGTTTCTAAAAGGTGAATTGAAAGATAAAAAATATTCTCTTCATTTTATTTCGAAATTCTTTTAATTTATTCAAAAATTATACCTTTAAAAAAAAGTATTTAAAGTTTCACTACTGTAACAGCGAATGAAAATATTACTAAATTTAGTTAGTTTCTGGATAAACTGCAAAATCTGAACAATTCTTCAAATGGTTCATATCGAGCTTTACAATTTAAAACTAATTAAATTTACTTAAATAGTCTTTATGGTTGAAGTATTAATTATGATCTTATCTGAAAAAAAAAACAGAGAAAATTTATAAATTTAAAGAGTTTCACACCATCCACGAAATCAACTTTCACTAACCCTATATGAACGAGGGTATTTACTCGCTTAATTCTACAATAGTTCTTAAGATGATTTTATTCCTGTTTGGGTTTAATAAATTATTTTAAGAAAAATTGTTACAGTTTCACACAAACATAAAATTTCACGGAATTTCGCGGAAAAAGTCAGATTTCACGCATTTCACGCTGTCCACGAAATCGTGAAATTTCACTTACCCTACTATTGGGTTATGAACAGCTTATTAAATAAAAAATCTATGTTTTGCATTGTTTAATGCTCAAATTTGTATCAGGGCAATGTGATGTTATATTTTCATGACAAATTGTACAAAGAAAAGTTTTATTTTCGGTCGTATCGGAGTTTCCAGCATGGATTTTTTTTCGAAGAAAGTTAGAAGTCAGGTAAATTTGGTTCGATTTTTTTTTATTGGAGGTCAAATATTTGTCAAATATGGTTGATTAAAGTCCCCAAGGCAATTTCATAAGAAATTTGAGTGATATCAACATAAATGCACCGATTTTCTGTGACTTTTTTGAACAAATATCCCATAAAATCGGAAAATAATCTTCAAAAAAAAAAGTTGTTCTAGACCCCCCGACGAAATATTTCGGTATACCCCGCAAAATGTCGGAAAATAACCCTTCTTGCACGGTGCCAAATATCAGACATACCGAATTTTTTATCATTAGTTTGTTCTAAAAAACACACCGTGAATAGCTTTGTTTTTGCCCCTTGGTTTTCTGGAAAGTAAAAAACTTGAAATAAAAGTTGCGATGGAAAAAAAGACAACAATTGAGGCATAGAGAAAAACTTGCAAAAATATTGCCATTGAGTTATATTTTTGGCTTCCTCACTGAGGATATAAAGCTATAATCTTGCACATGATTTTGGGATCCATTATTGGATAGATAATTAAACGAGGTCTTGCAACCCTGTTTCAAGTTATGACAACTTAATTGATATTTATGAACTTAAGAAAAAAAAACATATTTACTATTAAAATTATTCTCAGATCTTTTGAGTGATCCAATTTCATTAAGTAATGAAAAAGGCACCAGCCACATAGGTGGATTCAGTTATTTTCTAAAGTGATTTTTCAAAACATTTTAAATCTTGCCAAACAAAATTCACACATCATTTTTCATTTCAAACAGAATTTTAAATATAAAAATACTGAACTCACAGGTGGAAACCAATGGAGTTTGACCGGATATTTAAAAGTTAATTGTAAACACTAAAATTTATTGTATATTGTTTTAAAACGATGTAGGTTTTTGGTGCTACTGCTTTGGTGGCTTTTCCTACCGAATAAAAAAAGCAATCAATCAATCAATCAACTTCAATTTGAAAAAAGTTTTGAAAATAGTGCCTGCTCACAACTGAAGCGATTTTTTTTCCAAGAGCTGATAAAATTCAAATTAAATTTCCTATCAAGAAGATTGGTCTTTTACTTCCTGAAATAAAGCCACCCAAATACAAAGAAAAGTTTTAAATATTTTTTTCATTAAGTTTCACCCAAACAAAATGCAAT